>NW_022196896.1:14321266-14375770 GCF_008632895.1 Mastomys coucha
TAACACTAACCAACTATAAAGAAAAGTGAAATACACGGAACTAGAAAATATTCTTTGTAAGGTAGTCCAGATTTTGACTCTCTATTTCTGAATCTAGGGCTTTTAGCCAATGTCTACATTACCTTCTAACTCATATTTAGGATTGTCACTGTCCTTTCACTGTGTCCAATGTGTTATTAATATGGGGCAAAACCTGCACTAATTGGCTTTAGGTTAACTATAACTTTAATTACTGTTTTTCAACTTATAACAGAAAACTAAGTTTTTACTTCTTTTATCTGTTTTTTGGAAATATTACCAGTGAAAATTCTTACCATCTCAAATTTTCAATGTGCTCAGATTTCATAATTGTGACAAATAATGTTATATATCAAATATCCATGATATCTGTTTTTCTAAAATATTAAACAGATTCTGTTTTACCTTGTGTAAGATTGAAACAGCAACTACAACTCACTGTCTTCATCAACCACTATTATGTGGTTCAACAAGAGTAATTTTCACCCCAGCAAATGTCAGCAGGTCTCCTTTGTCTGACCCTGCCTCTTCTGATTCTCCCCATTATAGCAACAAGAGTATTCCTTTTGCAGCATAATTCAGATGTGTCATATTGCTACTTACAGTTCTGTTGTTAGTAAGGGACCTCTTTTTCCTTACTATATAAGTGAAAGTCTTGACTGTGATGATGCAAGAGAATCACCTTCGTCTTGGCCATTTCATGTGTTTGCCTGCATATGTAAAAGAGAAATGGAAGCAGAGTGTAGACTATAGATACATGATGCAGTGTGTTCAGAAAAGAGGTCAGTGTCTTGAAGAGGGAATTAAAAATTGAGGAGAGAAAATGCAGAGTCAGACAAACTAAGTCAGGTTGCTTTATCTAAGAATTCAACAAATCAGGTTGTGAAACAGGATGTCTTCCTGTCTTGTCCCATTTCTATCTGTTTAAATGTTACATATTGGGCTTTCCTTAAACAAAAGGGAGAAATGTTTGGAGAGCTCTGCCCATAGAGGTCCATAAGAAGATATTCATTTGAGGCTCAATTATAAATCACTGACAGCCAGATGAGCGAGGCTTCATTGTAATGAAGGAAACTGCTGATACAGTTAGGCTCTGCATCCTGAGGTTAGAAAATCCTGGTTCTGTAAAATTGGAAAGGGACTAGTTGAGGTTGTGAGGATTAGGGCAGTAATCTGCCATTCATAGCTGTTCTTTGAAAGAGCAGAAGCAAATAAAGGCTTTGATCAGTGGCAGAGCTGAAGAGCAGAACTGCAGCCCTCCTCACCCTTTGATTTGGGAAGAGTCGCCCTTCACAGCAGGGTTCAAAGCCCACATCTTTACTTTTAGAACCTGTTTCTTGCTGTGAGCATGAGCACTCTGCCACTTTGCTTCCAAAAGGATTTACTTACACTTAGTGATGAGTAAGTCTTTTACCCCCCTCTATTGCCCTCCCCTTCTCTGTCCCTCTCTGCTATACTTTCTCTCTCTTTCCTTTCTTTTTAAAATCTCTTCCTCCTTCATTATCTCTGTAACCTCATCGCCTGGTCAAAATCTAAAATACTTAGTAAAATTCTGCTTAATATACTATACGTAAAAGAATCCATTTTGTTACTATCCACAGTCATATTTTCCCTCTTACCACAAATGTGGTATATTACCAATAAATAATAAAATGAGTACTGATTTTAAACTTTATTCTCACTACCTAAGGTCCTGGAACCTGTCAAATTTGCCTCTTCAAATATCAAAGAAAATTTTTACGACTTAAGCCTCTTATATTTTATTCCATGTCTGCCCGATGACTCAAAGTTATGTGACAGCAGGCACCAGATGCTAATAGGATGTCAGTGATGATTGTGTGTGGTGCTGGTCTTAATTGTTGGGGAAAAAAGAAGTCAGGAAGAAGGTGGAAAGAAATAGTGAAAGAAAAAGCAAATGCACAGTTGAGCAAAGAAGACAGACATATAACTGTGATAATTAGAAACTTAGGAAGAAATAGGAAATGTTTGTAAATATATATATACTCAACAGAGTTCTGGAGGATCAGAATAGAAGACCTTGTAGAGAAGGTATCTTAGCCCAAAGGAGTATGAAGATAATGTCTGGCTGTTGTTTTCTGACTTCTACAATGAGATTCAGACTGTAAATTCCCTAGCCTGTTACTGAACATATAGTAGCTGGGTTTATTTAAAATCTAGGAAGACAGTCAAGCTAATACTTTCAAAACATAAACTAAATTAAATATAGTTCTTATTCAAGACATGTAGAAAAAAAAACTTGGCTTGAAGGGTAGTTGAATGAGCTGTCCCTTTGTTGTTGTTTTAAAAAGGAAGTGAGGGATCATTCCAGGCAAGCTCTGACAATACACTGCGATGGAGGTTATTGTCAAAGATGTTGCAAACCATAACTTCAAACTTGATAATTGCCTGAATGAAAGCCACTCATTACCATTTTTTTTCCTGTAAATAAGTGGTGATATAAAGAATGTTTGCTGTTTATTTTGTGCTCTAAACATGATTTTCTTTCTGTAAAGGCTGTCTTTCTGCCTTTCTGTGTTCTCTCTCTCTCTCTCCCCCCTGTCTCCCAGACATGAAAAAACACACCACAACAAACACACGTACACACACACATCCTTTTAAGTACTTGTTTATAGTACATTTACAGTGGCACCTCATGCTAATGTTTCTCAGAATTGTTAGTTTATAATGTTATATTTTACACTCCTACAAGTCCTATCCATTACACAAAGAGATAGAACCCATTACAGAGAGACAGAGACAGAGACAGAGACACAGAGACAGAGAGACAGAGAGACAGAGACAGAGACAGAGAGAATAGAGAGAGAAACAGGAACAGAGAGACAGAGAGACAGAGAAACTTTAGAAGCCTACATAGGAGGTTTTCTCTTTGTTTTCTCTTTTATAGGATATTTTTTTCTGACTGGTGAGATTAATATTCCATAAATCAGGAATCCAGTTTGAGGATTGTTTTCATTCTTAAAGCACTGTGTGAAGAGGTAGTGTTGTTGACCCTACTCTCTTAAGAAAATTACAGTTAACCATTTATTACATCAACAGACTTATCAGAAAATACTTTGTTCACATAGGCATATACTTTGAATACCCCTCCCATCTGGATGCATCCTTGTGCATAGCCGTACATTGGCACGCCCTTATCTTTACTACTTTACTACTTACACACACACACACATCCACACACACACACACACACTCACTATAAATCCTCAGTCAGCATTTTATCTAGAATTCTTTTGTTTAGATTTGTATTGTACTGCCTTATAGTCCAGCCAATGTCAGAAATTACAAACTCAGACCTGTCTTTAAAGTCTTTTCTAAAACATTATTATGAAGCTGCTTAGTTGACCTACGAAGTCATATATTTAAATGTATCCTCTTATTATTACTGAAGGTCTTAACTTGTCAATGGACTTTTGAAACAAAATTTTACAGGGTTTCTAAATACTTTCATCAAGGTTAACAAAAGCTTATAAAAAAGAAGTTAAAACAATTATCTATATGATTAATATTCTTTTTTTAGAGTTTTGAATGATCTGTGTATATTATATGCATAAAATCTAACATTTCAATAAAATATATTATTCATTTGTGTAAGGCCAATACTCAACTTACTTTGAGCACATTTTCGGTATCTGTGTGCAGGAATGTATCTTAGTAATAAAGCATATGTTCAACATGTGTAGTGATTACAGTTTGAAAAATTTAAGGTATACCAGAAGTTTCAAACTTTAGGTTTTTAATAGTGTTTGGTAGCACTAAAAGTATCTGTATGTCAGAATTACTAGAACTAGAATCTGATACATATATATATATATATATATATATACACATATATAATACCTATACATATATACTTTTGATTACATACCTTTTATGTGCTTTTATACATTCCCATATATATATATTTCATATATAAATATATAACTTACAGAAATGATATGTAATGATATATATGATATGCTGATATTAAAACTTACTGGAGAATCATCTTTCTATTCCAACTATAAATTCTAATTAAAACAGAGCATTTAGGTATATACAAATAATCCTTTGATGAAAAGTTTTAGAATATTTTTATTTGGAAATTATATTTAAAAATTTATTTTTTGGAAGTATTTTTATTGAAAAAATTTCCATAAAATATATTGTCTTCAAGCTTTCCTGTCCCCTAGTTCCTTTTATCTCCTCCGTGTCTCCCTAACCTCACAGCCATGTCCTTTTAAATTTTCTTTCAATAGTTTTTTTTTTTTTAATTTATGTACATGACATTCCAATCACAGAATCCCTCCCTCCTCTTCTCCCAGTCACAACTGTACAAATCCCTTCACCTATGACCTCTCTTATCTGAGGAGAAAGGGTAGCCCACCATGTGTATAAACCTGCTGTGGGATATCTAGTAACAGCAGGACAAGGCACATCCTCTTCCACTGATTCATAAAAGGGTAGTCAAAGTAAGGGAAAGGGGATCCAATGGGAGAAAATGAAATCAGAGATGACCCTCTCTAATTGTTATGGGACCCACATGAAAAACCAGGCTGCACATTTATGAAAATGTGTAGGGGGCCTGGGTCCTGCATACTTTTTGCTTGGTCTATAAATCCCCTGGGCCCATGTTAGTGGGAATAGTTCTACTCCAGGGCCCAATTATACCAACTACTCCTGGACATATGCCCAAAAAATGCCCCACTATACCACAGGGACACCTTCTTAACTATGTTCATAGCAGCTTTATTTGCAATAGGCAGAAATTGGAAACAACTTAGATGGCCCCAACTGAAGAATGAATAAAGAAAGTGTTGTGTACATTAGAATCTAAACAATAGAATAATATTCAGCTATTAAAAACAAAAATATCATGAAATTTACAGGCAAATGGATGAAACTTAGGAAAATCATCCTGGATGAGATAATCCAGACCTAGAAAGATACATATCATGTGTATTCACATCATTGTACAGTAGCCATACAGAATAGGATAACCATGCTACAATCCAGAGGCACAAAGGAATTGGGTAGTAAGGATGACTCAAAGGAGAATGTGTGAATGTCCCTCAGAAGGGAAAATAAAATAGTCATCAGAGGTGAATGGAGCGAGGCATCTGGGCTAGTGAAGGGGTAAGGAGGGGATGAGATCAGGTGTGGAGACATGGGGGTGTGAGAATAGAAATCTGAGGGTGGCATCTCTGGGACTAGATGGAGGATTGGGATGGGGTGACTAAGGGAAGTCTATTCTTAACATTTAAGTAGTGTTCTTTTTTCATTTAGTGTCCAATATTATTAAATTAACTTTAAAATAAATGCAGTGAGGGGGCTATTATTTTTTTCAGAGGCTTTTTAATTGATGGATGCCTTAAGTACTTTGCTTTGCTTCTTTATTTCGTATCTTGCTATTTACATTTCATTGTTTTAAAGAAATACTTATTTTAAAGAAAGTAATAGTCATATGTCTGACAGGATGGATTTTGCACACTATGGCCTCATCATGGCTATGATAATTTATGGGGTCTTTCTCCAACACGAGAGTCTTGTGAACACAGAAGTATCATTCCTTCATGATAGAAATTTTGTTCACATTTTCTTGCCATTCCTTGACCTCCAAGACAAGTGTGGAGAGTAACATGGCAAATATATTACAAGATATCTCACTCCATTTAAAGTCTAAAGTCTCATAGAATGTTATGTGCCAATTATTTATCAGAATTTGTATTTTAGAGGAACACTTTATTCTATATTACATATAATTTTGCATAGGTCTCCATTTTTTGCTGCTTCTGAAGTCATTGTGATTGTCACAACATTAGAGCTGATTACATCTAACTCCCAGCAAAGAATAAAGACTACCTTCCTTATTTTCATTATCCAAATAGGTAACATCATTTTTTTTCATTTATCCATATCACTTTTGTTTTCAAAGGGCCTTTTAAAAGTCCAGAAATCGACATTTATCGTAGAACATTAAGTGATCTTCATATGTGTATGGTAGAAGCTAAAGGGTACAAAGGTTCTGGTAGCTGAAAAAGAAACCCTAACTAGTAGGGACTTTTCATGAATTGAAGCATGAAAGTATGAATATGAGGACAGCTTACTTAAGTTGTCCCCAAATGATTCATTTTCTTGTTCTTTTGCAAATGTGCTTTGAAATACCAGTGGCAGAACTATCTCTACTCTTTGTTTCTCCTTTTGTCCTGTTTGATTCCACATTCTAGGATTTCAGGTTTGTCCTGCTTCTACCCACTGAATTCAAGTCAGTTGTCCCTTGTATCTAAAGTTTTTCTGCACTTGTGGGCAAGGTTGGCGTCATTGTCCCATGCTCTCTCTTGACTCAGATTGAAATGGCTATGTGGTTACCCTTAGGAACAATGATGGCCAGAGGTTACTGCAAGGTTGTCAAGCTAAGAGATTCTCTCCTTACCATGGGAAATTATAGGAGAGCATGATTTCCTTAACAGGAGTGGACATCTGTCTTTTCACAGTTTCTTGCAGCAAGAAATACTTAAGTCTTTCCAAAGTGTTATATCAGTCTTTTCAAAGGGTTCTTCCGGTGCCTCGTCTGGTCTTAACAGCTTCATAATTGGAGTAGTTACCATATTTCTGACTTACTCAAAGTTAATTGGTTAATTGATTTTAAAGTTTCAAATATAATATATTACTCACATTCCTCTCTAAGATCAAAACGTCCCTAAAGAGTTTGTCAATGTGAGTTCTAGATTATGGTCCAGAAAAGAGAGCTACTTCACAGAGAGCTTGTTGGAGATCACTGTCCTCTTTTGCTAATGGCAGACACTGACCTTTACACTAAGGATGGAACTGATCACCATTTCTTCCTCCACAATTTTTGCTCAGAAGTCTTTTTTCCAAACTCTTTTGGTTTGAATGTCTTTGCTATGATGGTAAAGAAAAGATTTTCCTTGTCACTGGATAATGGATCACGGATTCTGTTATTATTGTCCAGGGACTACCATGAGTCTTCTTCATTCTCTAGTAGCTTACATGATGAACTAAATATTCCCAGTGCTCCTATCTTTAGGTTTTCAATTGTGCATACAGTGGCATTAATCATAAGAGGTTCTCTGACACATCCAGGCTCCACTTTTGACTGTGATAATTTTATCCCCAAATCTTGCATCAGAGCTCAATTCTGACTTAAAGTGAGGTTGAAAGACAATTTTTCCCCCAGAGTCATGATGTTCATTTTATCATCCATTGATAGAAAGCATTTCCAAATTACGAACTTGCCATGTGTCTTCAAATCTTCTCAATTTAGCTGCATCCTGAGACAGGCTTTGCCAATTGATTCCTTTATTACTAACACTAGGGTTTAAATCATTTATAGTAAAGTTTCTTCTACATATCAAGGCACATATTATAAAAAGTAATAGCTTCATTCTAATTGGTTTGGTCTAAATGAATCCTTATAGGCCCCCTTGCCTTCTTTCTCCAGTATATGTAGTAGATTTTTACATTATCTCTTCGGAATTGAGGTAAGAAAGTCCTCATAAGAATTTTGGCACATCCTAACTTTCTGATTGCCACAAATATATCTCAACAAAACAAAGATTCTCCAAATAACTTCCTTATAATATATTATAAGTCAATGCATTTTGTTTTAACAGATCAGTAAATCTGTGTATGCTTATGTAAAATATATGTTTGTGTATATAAATAATATATATTTCTATATAATTATTATATTATTGTATAACATACTATGTAATGTTATATAGTTATTAATGTTAGCAAAATTATAAATATTATTATATGATATATTATACATAATTATATTACAGATTATATAAATTATATATACACATATGTATGTGTATACATGTATATATATACATCCATATGTATATATGTATATATATGATTATATATGTGTATATATATAATATATGTGATCATATATATATGATTTTATATATACATATATACATACATATGTATGTGTATATATGTATATATGTATACATATATATATGTATATATATATATATATATATATATAAAATCATCCATGGGATATATTATATTTAGTATCTGTGAAACTCCCAAGGTCCCATTTTTGGTTTGATGAGTAAAGTTTCATGTATAAGTATCTACTGAATATAATATAGTCAGGCGAGAAATTATGTTATCTTTCAAATTCTATGTACACAAATTACATTTTTCTCAATCTAGGTTCCTCTTTAACCTTTATCATTTCAGAAATGTCATAAATCATCTTATATCCATGCCCATTTTTCATATTTGGGCAAATATTTGTTAAGAAATAAAAATTTCCCAAAGGGCCTCTTATCACATGTGTTAGAATGTGCAGAAGGCAAAAGACTTTACCAACTGTACTATAAATACTAACTTTAGTAGTAGACAAATACATCACAGTTTGGCCTGAAGTCATGTTCTCACTGTAGTCCCACTGGTGAGGCTTAGAACAACACAGTATCCATCATTTATTTTTCTGTTTCTGTCATCTATTTCAGATACAAGCTCTATAAAATGTATTTCAGGTGAGTGGCCTTGTAAGCTTAGACTGAAGTATCAAAAATGCTTAAGGTCCTTAACGGGATCTTGAGCTAGGTAAAGCTCAGATGATGTAGTTGAGAAGTAATATTATTTAATATTTGCTTTACTATACTTGACCTTTGTGATAGACATTTTTAGAAGATACCAAGATTGCCAGTGTCTACTAGTAAACAAGCTCTAGCTAAGTTTTTTTTTTGAAGATAGAACTTGAAAATGTGCTTGAATGTTCTTCCTGTGAGAGGTGAAAATCTTTTGTAGATGTGGTTAATGTTCCATGTTAGTCCTGATTTCATAAAATGAGAGAGTATCCTGAGTGAGCCAAGCTTAATCAGGACCCTTATTTGAGAGAGCATTGCTGTCCTGCTGGGTTGAAGAAGCAATCAAAGATGTTGGGAACTCTCTACAGAGAGAAGTGGCCTGCATGGTGGCCTCATTTCTTCAGAAACAGAAAGCAAGAAAGAACAAATACTGCTAGAAATCCAAATTCCAGTAACAGTCACAGTGGTGCTAGAAGATACTGAATTCCAGGTAAGAATAGCCAATACCTAGCCATATAACCCCACACCTAAGCTATACCTATTAGTTATATTGTGAGACTATAAGAGTATGCTGGTTTAAGACACTGATTTATTGCAAGTTTGTTATGATCACTATCATAATAACAGAGTACTCCCTGTTTTCAATTATATGCATACACTTTTCTGGGGTATCAGTCCCATAGCAAAGACAATTAGAATTTTACATACCAGATGGGATATTGAGAGCTTAGTACACCAGTGTGGATTTAAATAATTTGATTCTTTTTTTGCATCTGACTAATCCTGAAGTTCAGAGCAGTTTTTAGTTTAATATTTCTAACTGCCCCCCCCAGTTTAAATATGAATCTTCCAAGGTTTCTCCAGTTTGCCAGTATATATACCTTTTCTTTCTCTTTTGGTAAACAGAAAGTCAATAATGCTTCACCATCCTGGAGCAGAGGGAAAGCGAGGTAATATCCTGCCAGGAATTCTGACTCCTCCATGCTCATAAATTCCAAAGCCTACCTATTTTAAAATAAAAGATATTATAAATTGAATGCAATTATAAAAACTATATAAGATGTTATATACATTTACAATCTTGTGTATTGTATGAATGTATCACCTGTCAATCTAAAAGCCTATGGTCTATGGGTCAGGCAAGAAATATAAAGTGGGACATCTGAGAGGAGAACAAATTCTGGTATAGAGCTAGGCATGAGAAGATTTGCTAGAAAGGTGGGACAAGATGGATGCATGGTACCTAGTAACAGGTAATTAGCCACATGGCAGAATGTACGTTAAAATAATCAGTTATGATAATAGTCAGAGAAAAGCCTAGATATATGGCCAAGGTATTTATAAATATATTTTTTAAAGATAATTATGAACCCCTCTACAGTTGCTTTTAGTTAACTTATTAAGAAATAAATCCATACAGTGTTAGCATAGAGCAGCCCTGTCCCAGGATTTCTTGGTTATCTCAGACAGGCCTTTAATGAGCTCTTGGTAGAACTCATTTTGGTATATCATGCTTGCTTGTATAACAATTACTACAAAAATGGTTAAAATTTTTTTAGCAAGTTTTTTCATTGAGAACCCATCTTTGGTTGTTGTTGTCGTCGCTCTTGTTGTTTTCTGTCTGTGACTAAACTATACATACATCAAGACATCTACAATGAAATTCTGTCCAGGAATTGCAAGCCTGCATCATGTAAGAATGACCTTCTTTGGAATGTGTCCTCATGTGCTACACTGGGATGGGGCCTTCTGTATTTTTCAATACTTATCTGAATTTTTAGTCACTGAAACACTATATTCTTATCATAGTCCCCTGGAAGACTGGACCCCACCATCCATAATATTCTTTTCTTGACACTTGTTTTAGCCTGTTCTCAAGCCCTATATCACTTCCCAGCTTACACTATTGCTTTCCTCCAAGCCAGACCTATTGTTAGAAATTCATTCCATCCTACCATATCATTCCTTGGCCTTTATCTTTCTCTGGAAATAATTTCTTATTTTTTGGTATTGTCAGAAGCTACAAACAAAATTCTCACCAACATGACTGTACACACCTGAACTGAATAAGGATGACACCAAGAGATATGCCAAACTGAAAGGGTAAAAGTTGTAAGGCCTCAGCTCTTCACAAGGAACTATTGCAACTGAGAAATGCTGAGCACAGGGGATAGGGCTTTCCCTGAGGGAAATTCACAACACACACACACACACACACACACACACACACACAAATACATAATAAAAATTAGTGAAAAGAGGCCAAAAGTTTAAAAGATAACAAGAAGGTACATATGGGAGATCATGGAGGAAGGAAAGACAAGAGGAAAATGTCATAATGATATTATAATCCTCCAAAATTAAAAAAAGGAAACTGTCCCAAAGTCTCAAATGGATATTTATTAATGTCTTTCCTGACTCTTTGTCTCGTATAAAGATAATAGGATATTTTCAATAAAATAACATTCTAATATTAACCTTATATGCCACTACCCCACAAAACCTGCTTTACCATTTATATTCATACCATTCCTTTTTCAATAGGCACATTGCTATTTGAAATGGTAACTACTTGTGCTTGTTTACACTATAGCTTTTGTTTCTCTGTATTTCCCTCTATCAGGTTATGTGTTAGCATGTTACTTGCTCAGTCCTACGTACAGTGTACTATGTTGGGAGTATATCTAAAATACTGTCCAAAAATTCATTAATACTTGATATAGTGTCATATCTGAATTGGAGTCTAATTCTAACAATAATAGGAAAAGTTTTATTTATATCCCTCCAAAAACATTGTTTGAAGGCTCATTTGAACTTGACTCAAAGTCAAGTTCATCCTGCTTCAGCCTGGTAAACGTTGGGATTCTAGGTGCTCAGCATCACACCTGGCTTGTGTTTGTATCTATTTATCCTCTAATTCACTTCTCTGATATAAATATAACTTTTGCCTTTTCAAATATTTTAATACATCCTTGTACCTGTCTACTACCCCTAAATGTCAATAGTCTCTATCATCACCTCATGTTCTAAAGTTATTATTTCTTTTAACATTATTTGCCAAAGGCAATCCCGCTTTTTTTTTTATGCTAGTTAAACATAAGAAGTACCCGTTCTACAAACCTCTCCTGCCAACTATAATATACTTTCAATTCATTGTATTATATTTATTAATGCTTCTCAATATGTACATGTGACCATTACACACAGAATTAAAGTAATTAGGAAGAATAAACCATAGCTCATGCTCTCTTATTTTATTATATACTTAAGGAAGCTAACCATGAGACAGTGTCCTCATAGAAGCAATGGAAAAGAGACAATGTACACACAACTGACAATGAAGTGTAGTCAACACAGGCCTGTTTACACTCCCAAATACACAAAACACAGCTGACCTAGTAGTCAGCCATAGTTGAGTGCAGCTGACTTCCTCGCGAGTCTACCCCAAGCATATCCTGGATGTTAACTAGTAAAACACATTTAAATAGTACCTAAACTTTGCAAAGAGACTTATAAAGTGATTGTTGCCACAGGGAACATCTTTGAAACTCACAGACAATTCCCAGATGGGTTTGTCTGTAGATGCAATCTGGACTGAGACTGTCTGTCACCTCCAGCTGGAGGAAATTCTGGCAGCACAAAGAAAGATTGTGGGAAAAAAGAGGAAGGTGAAAGTGGCCAATGCAGCCCTTATTAAGTGACCATCATTCTTTCCTCTCTAGTCCTGTTTGAAAGTTTTCCCTATTTTATTTTGGTGGCATTTCACAGTGAAAGTGTAAAATGCATCCTTTCAAATAGAGAGCTACACATAGAATCCTTTAATTTAGCACTAAACATGAGAATATACATGGATGAATGTGTGACTATGTTAAATATTTTTTGAGAAAATAGTAAATCCACATATTTAAAGACTTGTGTAGCAATACTACCATAAAATATTAAGAAATGAAATTTGAAAAATTTAGTCCCAACCAATGTAATGTATCTACTCAATAGCAAAAAAAAAAAAAAAAAGCCAAAAATGTGTTTGAAAGAAAGCTGTAAACATAATTTATAGCTGAGAGTGCTGTACAAAGGAAATTAGGCTGCAAAGAACTGGGGTACAGCAGAGACCAGAGTGAGTGTGCCACATCACTGTCCTTGCCCCTTCTAGTTCTGTGACATGTAATTAATTGATATTAAGCTATTCATTTGTTTTTCACAAGCTGCTATAAGATTGTATACAACGGCAGTGATATTTGTATAGATTAAATAGAAAGGATATACTTCCATACTGAATATAGGTCAGAACAATCTTGCCATATGTTTTCAACTGTAGCATTACATACTTAGGTATAAACTGATAAAATTTGAAAATCTTCAGTTGTCTTTCTACAGAATAGAATATATGTGAAAATGACATGCCAACATTTTCATAAATAAACTGATAGGTACAACCTTCTTCAGTAGTATCTATATTTGAATTCTTTCAGTCCCAGCAGCATCTATTTCAACAAAGAATTATTTTTCTTTATTTTTTTAAAATTAGATACTTTCATACTGTTCACAAAGTTCACAGTGTAAAGTCCTTCAGAATGAGAGAAAAGCACCTCATGGAAAGGAATTCTGTCTCCTGATTGTTCATCAATGTCTAATACCTCTGTTCATTTACATAGTGACTTCATCCTAACATCACATAAAGTATCATCCACATGCTGATGACTAGCTAATTCATAATTACTCCCGGACTCTTTGCTACATTCTACACTCATGTAATACCCAGCAGACACTTTCATTTAATCATGACCCACCATGAAAAAAAAAAGCGTACAGAAAAAAACCCATGAAACTTGTTACCTCTGTCCAGGTTGTGTCCTTCTTTAATAAATGAAATTCTTTTTTCTTTCCGTTTTTATTGGATATTTTCTTTATTTATATTTCAAATGTTATCCCCTTTCCCAGTTCCCCCTGACCCTAAATACCCTATGCCATATTCCCTCCCCCAAATTTTATGAGGCTGTTTCCCCACCTGCCCACCCACTTCTGCCTCCCCACCCTGGCTTTCCCCTACACTGAAGTATCAAGCCCTCAATGGCCTACATTGAAGGCCATTGGAGGAGCCTACAAGGGCCTCTCTTCCCATTGATGCCAGACAAGGCTATTCTCTGATACATATGCAGCTGGAGCCATGGGTCCCTCTATGTGTGCTCTTTGGTTAGTGGTTTAGTCCCTGGGAGGTCTGAGGGTACTAGTTAGTTCATATTGTTGTTTCTCCTATGGGGCTGCAAACCCTTCAGCTCCTTGGGTCCTTTCTCTAGCTCCTTCATTGGAAACCCTGTGCTCAGGCCAATGTATGGCTGTGAGCATCCACTTCTGCATTAGTAGGGCACTGTCAAAGCCTCTCAGGAAACAACTATATCAGGCTCCTCTTAGCTAGCACTTGCTGGCATCCACAACAGTGTCTGGGTTTGGTGATTGTAAATGGGAAGGATCCACAGGTGGGGCAGTTTCTGGATTGTCCTTCCTTCAGTCTCTGCTTCACACATTGTCTCTGCAACCCCTTCCATGGGTATTTTGTTTCCCCTTCTCAGAAGGATTGAAGTATCCACATTATGATCTCCTTTCTTGATTTTCTTGTGGTTTGTGGATTGTATCTTGGGTATTCTGAGCTTCAGGGCTAATATCCACTTATCAGTGAGTGCATAAATGTGTGTTCTTTTGTGACTGGGTTACCTCACTCAGGATGATATTCTCCAGATCCATCCATTTCCCTAAGAATCTCATAAGTTCTCATAAGTTCATTGTTTTTAATAGTTGAGTAGTACTCCATTGTATAGATGTACCACATTGTCTGTATTCATTCCTCTGTTGAGGACATCTGGGTTGTTCCCAGCTTCTGGCCATTATAATTAAGGTTGCTATGAATATAGTGGAGCATGTGTCATTACTTACATGTTGGAGCATCTTCTGGGTATATGCCCAGGAATGGTATAGCTGTATCCTCTGGTATTATTATGTCCAATTTTCTGAGGAATTGCCAAACTGATTTCCAGAGTGGTTGTACGAGTTTGCAATCCCACCAGCAATGAAGGAGTGTTTCTCTTTCTGTACAACCTCACCAGCATCTGCTGTCACCTGAGTTTTTGATCTTAGCCATTCTGATTGGTGTGAGGTGGAATCTCGGGGTTGTTTTGATTTGCAGTTCCCTGATGACTAAGGATGTTGAACATTTCTTTAAGTGCTTCTTAGCCATTCTGTATTCTTTAGTTGAGAATTCTTTGTTTAGCTCTGTACCTCATTTTTAATAGGGTTATTTGGTTCTCTGGAGTCTTCTTGAGTTCTTTGTGTATATATATATATATATAGATAGATATAGATATAGATATAGATATAGATATCAGATATTAGCCTCTATCAGATGGAGGATTGGTAAACATCTTTTCCCAATCTGTTGGTTGCCACTTTATCCTATTGACAGTGTCCTTTGCCTTACAGAAGCTTTGCAACTTTATGAGATCCCATTTGTCAATTCTTGATCTTAGAGCATAAGCTATTGGTGTTCTGTTCAGGAAAATTTCCCCTGCACCCATGTGCTTGAGGATCTTCCCCACTTTCTTTTCTATTAGTTTCAGTGTATCTGGTTTTATGTGGAGGTCCTTGATCCACTTGGACTTGAGCTTTGTACAAGGAGATTGGAATGGATCAATTTGCATTCTTCTACATGCTAACTGCCAGTTGAGCCAGCACCATTTCTTGAAAATGCTATCTTTTTTCCACTAGAGGGTTTTAGTTCCTTTGTCAAAGATCAAGTGACCATAGGTGTGTGTGTTCATTTCTGGGTCTTCAATTATATTCCACTAATCTACCTGCCTGTCATTGTACCAATACCATGCAGTTTTTATCACAATTGCTCTGTAGTACAGCTTGAGGTAAAGGATGGTGATTCCACCAGAAGTTCTTTTATTGTTGAGAATAGTTTTCACTATCTTAGGGTTTTTGTTATTCCAGATGAATTTGCAAATTGATTTTAGCCATTCTGACTGGTGTGAGGTGGTGCCAACCTTTGGACTGTGCACAGGATCCCCAATGGAAGAAGTAGAGAAGGACTGAAGGAGCTGAAGTGGTTTGCAACCTCATAGGAAGAACAATAGTATAAACCAACCAGACCCCCCCAGAGCTCCCAGAGACTAAACCACCAACCAAAGAGTACACATAGAGGGACCCATGGCTCCAGCTACATATGTAGCAGAGGATGGCCTCACCAGTCATCAACAGAAAGAGATGCCCTTGGTCCTGGCAATGTTCTATGCCCCAGTGTCGGGGAATGTTGGGGACAGGAACAGGAGTACGTGGGTTGGTGAGCACAGCATGTGCGGAAGGAATAGGGTTTTTTTCAGAGGGGAAACCAGGAAAGGGGAGAACATTTGAAATGTAAATAAAGAAAATATCTAATAAAAAAATATTCCATGAGAGAAAAGTTAACAGTATTTATCTTTCTGAGTCTGGCTTATTTCACTTGACATGATAATCACTAGTAGCACTAGTTTTCCCACAAATTATATTATTTTTCATCTCTTTGTTGAATAATATTTCAATATATTTGTATAATATATATATATATGTATATTATGTTCTGCAATTTATTTTCACTTATTGGTAGCTTTGGTTGTCACCTCGGCTTGTTTCGTAAGTGGCTACTATTGGCAGGTCTCTGATAAACATACTTACAGAGATGTCTTTTTCATTCGTGTCTCCATTAGATGCTCATCAAATATAGTTCTGAGAGCCTTTGAATAAAATGCTTGTCAATTGCATGACTGGAAGCCTCAGAAGGATAAGTGCTTCTGTTTCATTTATCTTCCTCTTTTGTCACTGTAGCCTGAATCATGTCTGGCTTTATAAAGTGTCCAATACAAAATTGACAAACAAAAAAATAAAATAAAATAAAATAAAATAAAACCATACCAGGGTTTGTAGAGTAAGGAAACTGATAAGAACAGGAGGTTGAATTGCAGCTCTGTGGGGCTAGGAATTCACATCACTTTGAAGAGTTTGATGGAGCTCTTTTTATGGTTATACAATCAAAATTTTAAAAAATGAAAGCATTTTCTTTCTGTCATCCATTCTAAGTCACAATGGTTAATTTCCTTGTGTTGGCTTTAAATGAAATGTAAAATTATCTCTGGAGGTATTGTTATTAGACCAATTATATTGTTACAGAATCATACCTATAATAGGGCTGTTAAACAAGCCCTCTGAGAGTAGTTCTGCAGGACTAAAATTGCCTTAACGTACCAAGTGGAATCACCTGTCTGACCTTTTGGGTTTGTTTGCATCTTGTTATCCACCAAGTGAGAGATAAGAGCTAATTTTTCCTGAATGCAGGGATATAGACTTTACTGGTTATTTGAGTTCAGCCAAATATTCAGTGTTCACTCCACTTGGACTTTACATGTTTAGGACAGAGAATAGCCAATTGCTCTCAATGAAAAGTTAACCTTACACATTATTCTTTGATCTTTGGAGGCACTAGAGACTTCAATACTGAAACTGAAACCAAGGCCTCCTCTCTGCCCTGAATATGTTCACGAAGCTCTGGCTTCTAAATCTCTTCAGAAGGATTGAGAGTCTTCAGAGCAGAAGTTTGTGACACTTCAGTTCTGTATCAAATACATAGGTTTCTGTGTTAGGATGCTTGATGGCACAGAGGACAAATGTGTAAGGAGTCTTCTAGCTTGAGTTGAAAAATGCATGCAGTTAACTGCTTTAAATAGTTTTAAATGTAACTCTTGAGCTGTAGTAAAGCCTGTTGAGCTAAGTCTTGGGATTAATTGTTCCCTGCTCAACATGACTGGTGAATAATTACAAGATGATAGCAATTAAATTATACTTTCTTCAAAACAGGCAGCACATGTCTCTGCTTTTGAGACACTAGCAATTTTTTTTTTTTTTTTTTTGCAGATTAGCAAAATTCTCTAATCTATTTGGATGTACAGGTGACATTTCTCTTTGAGTCTTCAGGACCCTGGGACCCCTGGGATGTGTATTATGTCATAAACTTGAATGATGAAAAAGCAGCAGGACTCCTTCAGCCTCTAATTGGAACTACTCAATGTTGCAAAGAATCGGAGCTACTCTTTTTTATTCCATTTAATGGTCGTTTTTACATTCACAAATCATTTATCAGCATCATCTGAAAATGAAAAATGATAAGTGCAGTGATATTTGGCACAGTGCATATGGTTTGTTACCCAAAGCTCAGTGTGTAGGTACAAAAGTATTAGGAATGAAGTCATATTCTGGAGAGGAGACAGAGGCCTTGCTCTTGTTCTGGCTGAATTCCCAGGTTTTGGCCAATATCAGTCTACCGGAATCACTGATAATGTTTTCTGTCATGGCTGTAAAATACTTTCAGAGAAACATAAAGATTTTATGAGAAGAATAGTAAAAGAGATGACTTCTTCTGTGCCTGGGGGTTAATATTTGTTCTTGGTGTTGCATTTGAGGACAGCAGAGGCTGAGACGGGGAAGTGGAGAGATGTAGTTTGCAGTTTTCCATTATTTGTGTTCCTTATAAGTAATAGGTGCTAGGTGGGTCTAATTGCTAAAAATGTAGGTGTCTTAACCCATCTCTGAGTCATGGGCCTGAAACCTGGGCAGTTTTAGTTTTTACTAAAGCCAGAGAGTCCATTGTAAGCACACAAGTCTCTTCTCCCACCCCTTTTATTAGGATCTTTTATTAGGATGATAGAATTCTTTGTCCAAAAGCTTTCGAGGTTTCAAGTGTTATTTATTTATAATAGCTTAATGTGAAATGTCAGTGAGGTTTAGCGATCTTCCCAAAGAATGAGAATGTTAGGTTGTTCAAGCCAACGCTGTCAAAAACTATTTTCAGTGTGCTGCTTCATGAAGTAAACACAGTTAGTTAAATCAGATTTGGAGGGTTTTCTCCTTGTGATGAACAGAGAGTGATTAGCATACCTGTACTATCCTGATCCCTCCTCTGTATAAGGAGGATAGTCCTACTGAACTTGAAGTTTATTAGAGCTTTAAGCTGTCAAGTTATTACTGTCAGCTTCAAGAAAAGAAAGAGTTCCTGATGTAAAATTAATTTATTGAAAGGAATTGTTTTGTCCTTAGGGTAAAAACATCACCATTTAACTTAATTTCCCCATCATAGAGTCTCATTTGCAAAGGAAAATAATAACTTTTCATTTGAACAGAATAAAGTGCATTGTGCTGAATTGTGTGTTTCATGCTTACAGGTTTCGCTTGTTCTGGGTCATCAGTTGTCATAACAAAGTGGTATATTGTGCAGTAACTCTTGTTGCTGAATTAAAGAAATTAGCACTGATTAAAGGATTTACTTATAAGACAATGTTAGGAGGACTTTATTTAACAGTTGTTTTTTACCTGCTACATTTTTCTATATCAAATGTATTTCCATACAAAACATTTTGTTTGCCTGAAAAGGAAAACTGGCCTAAAAAATTCTACCTTGAAATCACTTATGTCTTGGTTGCTCGTGATGACTTGCAGAAAGGTACAACTATGTACATTGTCATTCAAAGCAAAAGCATGCTTGCCCAGGCAGGTAGTAACAAAAGAACTGATAAAAATAAAACTAAAGTATCTACCATTTGTTTTATGTTTCAAGGTGAATCACACAGAAGTGTTAGATACAAAGAAACACAATTTTTTTCAAAATTCTTTTTCTACAGGACCATTTTCACAGTCAGCAAGTTAGGTATGATCCAAAAATGTTCTCTTCTTGTGGAGTCTAGGGAAATTATGAAGCCATGAGAGTTATTATGTGGAATTCCCAAAGACCTCATTGCTATCTTTGTATACTTTTCAACCATCATTACATCAAGCTATTTACTTTTGTTGTGCCAGAATATGTTTGTGAACCCCCAAAAGACCACCAAAGTGCTGATTCCAATGTAATTGCATTAGGATATCTTAATTCAAGCTTGAGCCAGGGCTCCCCACCAATCCTGACACAACAGGAAGGTGGAGCCCCGAACCTAGTTTTAGACAAGCATTTATACAGGAAAGAAGGGTGTATCTAGCCTGATGCACATCTGATTGGGGGTCCATTATGGCTTTAACAATGGGCTGGTGCTGGGAGCCAAAACCATAACCTTAACTTATGGTTTTGTTTCTATTTGTTTTGTTTTGTTTTGTTTTCCTGATTGGTAATTGTTAGGAAGTGAAATGTCAAAGGCAGGCTTGTAACCTGAAGGTGCAGATTTGTTGGGGAATATCATGGAAACTGGTTTTAGATGCAGGTCTTGTTGGGGGTATCCTGGAAGCTGGTACTAGATACTGGCCTATTAACTTAAGTTCAGATTTAGATGAGGTTCTCTAAAATGGAGTCTAAACCTAAAAGATCTGGTCTATCTCTTTTTCTCCAGATAATAAGAAACAAACAAACAAACAAACAAAACCAATCAGTCTTCAGTCCTGGAAGCCAACTTAGTCCTTAAGCGCAATTGTTGCTCTTGTAGAATCTGGGTTTGTTTCCTGACACCCACAATTGTAACTTCAAGTCCAAGGTATCCATGACCCTCTTCTCTATCTGGAAATATCTCTACACACATAGTGCACATATATAATTTTAAGTACAAGTGTTTGTTCTTCCCAGGCTATACAGACAGATCATGATGATTTCATTCTGTAAAATGGAGTACATGTCCCAATCACATATACACATGTTTAGCTTGTGTAGGTAGCTAAGGAATTGCATATTTACTTAGAGTTAAAAGAACCCCAAAAGAACCCCAAAATAACCTCCTTCCACCAGTCATAGGTACCAGGATCATCCACAAGAATTTCACTCCCTTATATTCTTCCTTTTGGACAAGAGAAGTATTAAAATGCCACAGGCACAGTAGAAGATCGTCTTCCACAATGAAGAAATTCATTTTATTTAACAAGTTTCCTAGCTATTGTAAAATATTTTTGATAGCATCTCTGGTAAATGTATTAGTAAATATTTACTTAGTTGAACAACATAAAAAGGCATTTTTGTAGTTCAAAACCCATCACATATCAGCAACCTCATGAAGCTTAATCTATGCATGCCATGTGTTACACACATCCACAGGGCAGTGTAATTGTATCCTGTTGAGAAGAGAAGGTATCTTGATTCTCTAATGTGATAATCCTCAAACTTCAAAGAGCATCTTCTAAGCTGGCAGGTTTGTAAAGGCACACCTCATAGTAAGGGTGGTGGGTCAGGGCTGTGAAATTCTACTTCTATGAAACTCAAAGTGTTGCTAGTGTCAATTCCAGAATAAATGTTTAAGAATAGTCTCAATCCATTACTGTTTCCTGGGTGATGGGGTTCTTGTTTTATTATATGCATTTCATAAACCAGTATGGAAAAGATGATACACAAATCTGAAAATTGCAAAGATGCTAGCTCTCAAAAATTCAAAAAGAAAATTACAAATGCACAATTGTCAGATCTCTAGCTATCAAAGTCATGTAAATTAAAGAGTGTGCTGCTTTTAAATATTTAATAGACAAGGTGGAGAAATAATAGTCATAGCAATTGTTAAAGAAGCTAGAGAGAAATTGATGTTTTCATATTCTACTTTGGGAGTTATAAATTACTAAAAACAGTTGAAAAGTTACTTAGCAACATTCATCAATACAACCATAATACTTAGACATTTGCCCAAACAATTCCTCTTACAGATAATAATAGTAGACATCTTATCTCAGAAGACTTTCATTTGAGTATGTGTCAAAGCACCATGTCTAATGCAAACTAAGAGTAAGCAATGTCAATATCCCACACACAAGACATAAAGACAAAACACTGAAAACCACAGAAAGGAGTATGTCAGGTCTTGCTGTAAAATGGAAAGGCATGAGTAAAGAAGGGAAGAACACTGCAGAGAACAAATGTACACATACTTTCTACAATTAAAAATTACGAAACTATGCACAACCATGTCTGGCTTACACATGCTGATGTCATGAACATCCCTAACATTCATGCAGAAGAATTGTCAGTTAACTAGTAGACAAGCATCTACAGAGGGTGCAAATTATCTGGTAAAATAATGTATGTGAACACCTCTGAAAGGGATGAAGGTGAAAGGGTAAGGTAAGACAAAGTGTCATGCTTCATGAATGGATTACTTCTACATTTTTCCCAATATTATTATTTTGACTTACACAACTGAACACCATCAAATATTTTTAGGTTTAATAGTATCCATACTGATTTAGAAGGAGATAGTTTTAGAATGAGAGGATGAAATTGACAATATCACTGAGGATGATGAGCAGTCCTAATGCAGGTGAAAACCTTGTCTTATGCTATGGTATAAAATATTACATTTGATGACTTATGAATAACCAGTACTTATTTGTTAGATCCAGGGACTTAAGAATTTAGATTCAGTATGTGAAATACCCATTTTCTCTGAGATGGCCATCTACTCACAGTAATTTAATGTAAGAGAAAAGGTGAAGGGCAGATAGACTTTAAAATGGCACTAATCCTTGTCAAGAGTGTTCCACTAGGGAACTAAAACCACCACAAAAATACCCATCTCACACTAGCTTAACAATAGAGATTAGATTCCAACCCATGAAATGGGAGGAGGGGTAGCTGCAGGCATAATTTTTTGCAACCCACTTTTAATGAGGGTTCAATCTCTCCTCTAGCCCACCACTCAGCAGATGTAGTGGAAGAGGAACATGATTAGGATATGGGGGAAGTGGACCTGTTTAGCAATAGTTTTTTGGAGGCGAGCTTCCTCTTCTTTGGCAGCAGTTCAGTCATGTAGCAAATACCTAACATAATTCAGCAGCTGCAGACCAGTCCTCTATGCAGGCAGGCAGGCGACAGGCATGAACTGGCAGCTGCAGTCTGGCCCTTTCAGCAAGTAGACAGCAGACAGCTGTAATTCAATCCTGAAGAAGCCCCCAGGCTCACCAACCAACCTAAGATGAGGATGCAGATAGAAGCTGCGAATTGCCCAGGAAGCTCCTGAGCAGTTCTTGGATGAGTTTCTCTGTATCGTAGCATTACCACACACAAGTTGAGCTCAACTATTCTAAGTAAGGTGAATCAATACATGCATGTTTTTAGGGAAAAAGAGCAAGGCAGAGCAAACCAAACCAATGCTCAGTGCTTGTCTCCCATTCTCTGTGTGGTCATATTTATACTCCTTCATCATGTACCCTTTCATATGTTTGCTATATCAAAACATCCTTTCACTTGTGTCTGCTTCAGGAAAACAGTCTTTCACATGTTTGCTTTAGCAAGACATCCTTTCACCTGTATGTCCCTTCAAAACATCATCTGACATAACTAACATTCCAAAGAGACTAGAATTTCCCACTTCAGATAGCAAACATTCGGTCCATTGCAGCTGTCCTTCAAATAGACTCTAGATAACATAAAGTCATATTTAAAAACAGTGTTTCTGAAAAAAAATTGCAGCTTCAAGACAACTGTCTCTCCTGCAGCTTGACATCCCTCTCTTTTCTATCTCAGATCGAAATTCCAGAAGCAGCTCTCTTCATGGCATTTAGGCTGTCTGATTTCTTCCCACCTTTGTGTCTGGAGTAAGTAGGCACATGTCTTGTAGATAGTGAGTGATCTCACCCAAAAGGAGAACTGGAAAAAAATATCTTGATGGGAGTTTAAGGCGTAAGAGAGTCTGGCACTGTCAGAGAAACTGCAGAAGCATGTTAGTATTCCAGAGGAAGAACAAAAATCATCTCACAAAGGACTAACACAGTAAAGAAGAATCTTGTGTAATCATCATACTCTTTCTCATTTTCCTTATGCAACTAAGATAGTAATCACAATATTTGTCTATGGTTGAAAGATAATTTTACAATTACTTTTATGGTTAAAACAACTCATTTCTCTTCCAGCTGTCTTATGATGCCTGTGCCTACAAGCACTAAGAAGAGAGCTTGAAATAATATGAAGATCATGGTGAGAAAATAAGCACAAGCAATCCTTTGCAATGTTTCTAATAACGTTTTTTTTCCAGGATGAAAGGTTTAAGAAATCAATTTAAACTATTTAGTCCACAATGCAAGAATGAAACTCTTACTTCTTTTATTTTCCTTTCCTTTGAAAAAATAAGCTGAAATTTCAAGGTCTACAGAGAGCTTTCAGTAGACAGGAGAAAGGGAAGTGGGCTTATCATGTTATTAAGAGTGTTTCCCCATCTGTGAATGTGCTCACTACAGTGTACTATGATGCTCAGTTAAAGACAACCTTTCCCCCTTAAGAAGAAAACCTCATCCCAACATGAGTTCTAATCATCTCACCTAAGTAATCCTTGTCTGCTTAGAGCCTGCTTGGGAATTTTCTAACTGTGTATTTAAGGGTTACTCATCTATTTATTTGAGATTTCTATTTTAAGTTCTATACTATGTCTATCTCAGACACACATTCTAGAAGCCGCTCCCTTCATGGCATTTTGGCTGTCTGATTTCTTCCCACCTTTGTGTCTGGAGTCAGATGGCACCTGTTTTGCAGATAGTGAGTGATCTCACCCAAAAGGAGAATGGGAAACAAATATCATGATGGGAGTTTAAGGAGTAAGAGAGCCTGGCACTGTCAGAGAAACTGCAGACGCATGTTAGTATTTCAGAGGAAGAGACATAACATCTAACGTGTCCAGTAGGGGACACAGATTTATGAGGGGTGAAAATTTTTCAGCTCCAATCTTTATATTTCTACACAAAATGTCTTGGAACAAAGCATAAGTTTAACAAGTATTTCATGGTCAGTGACCCCTCTCACCACTCACTGTCTTGTTTTTCTCCATACAATCAAACTCCAGATCCACTCCGTAGACAAATATGCTTCTAGTCTGGGCAGTTTTAAAATCAGGTCAACCCAATCTAATTGAATTAAGTTAAATTATCCTTTAAAAGTACTTATTAGATCTTCTTCCACCCTAATTTTTGATGGTTTACTTTAAATAAGACCAAAAAATTAAACACACACGTATACATCTACATCTAATATAAGTATATACATATGCATACACACAGACATACTAAACATCTGTTCATAAATACTGACCTGAATTTCTATGTACTCATTTTAAAGAAAATTTATGAAAAATCTTTAGGAAAAAGTTACAAAACTAAATTTGACTAATACAATGTCTTACTCTACCTTCACACACTTGGCACACCCGTGCATTCACACCCATACACACTCACACTCACATAGGATTTTTTTTTTTTTATTGGAATCAGACACCACAGCTGCTGGTGCCTCAGGGGCTTTAAACATCAATCAGTTTCACAGCTGGAGGCAGAGTGATCTACAGCAATACAGCTTAAAGTGCTTCCTTTTCTGATATAATTTGATTCTTCCATTAGAGCACACATTTTCCTTTTCTTTTTTTTTTTTCCTTAAGCCAAAGCAAATGTTCACTGTCCATATCAGGGCAAGTCAACAGTTACCTTAAAGAGGCAGACGACATGACTTTCTAGTTAAAATGCTGAGTGGAGAGAAAGCATGCAGTCATCCTCCTAAGCTGTGCGCCTTTCTTTCTAGGATTTGCTTGTGCTCTGTCTCTAGGGTTTCCAGAGATCATGGATCTGATGGGCTCCTAGTAAAACCTAGAGGCTCAAATAAAGCAGATTGCAGAGTCCTTATTGAATCTGATCATGGGTTTCTAATACTGCAATGTTTAATAGAAAATAGCAAGATGCTATCTATGACCATCATTGTCACATTTTTTTTTCCTGGGCCTAAAGGGCTTATCTTTAGTTTCTTCATCCCTTGGAAATATCTGTTTTGATCACAGCTTAAAATAAAGTTAGGCAGGATTGATATGCCCACTTCTGAAAAGCAGATTGAAACTAGTATTTTTTTAAAATTAAGAGCATTTTTAATTGTCATTTTAGAAAAAAAAATCTAAATTTCACCAAACTGCTTAATATCAGTCATAGATAATTTTCTGTCAATGAAAATGAGTGACTAAAGTTATGTTGAGAATAGATCAGAATCTGGTTGCTTTTGTTCCTCCCTAAAAAGTATGCTAGGAAGATTAATGTGTTTGATTTTAGAGAAAAGCTGCCAAAGGAAAAATAAATACATTTAAAAAAAACTAAATGAGAAGTTCCGTTTCAACTTGATGCCTGTGGCTCGCGTCATGGACTTTCTCCACACCTCATGCCAGTTGTTGTCACAAACACTGAGAACCATGTGACTTGACTTCCCACCATCTCTTCTCTTGCTTCTTTTGCATGAAACAATGAAAGTAGTTGTATACTAAAATGTAGTGTGATGAAATGAGAAAACATTAAACCTAAGTGGATGCCTCGAAATCTTTCGCAAAGCATTTTTTTTCATCTCTGAATATATAGAAGTGGGACTATGAGACCCACGAAACATAAATAATCAACTCAAGGATACATAGGTAGCTTTATATCAAACTATAACTCGGTTTCAATTTGTCCATCAGAATAAACTGAACTGCATTAATCTGAATTTATTTTTGGAAACCTTAACCCTCTAATGTGATTTTATTCAGAGAAATATGTAAATAATTAATTAAGGTAAACATAACATCTGATACAGTTGATAAGCTTAAAAGAAGAGGCGAAGACACTGAGCTTTCTTATCAAGACAATGGCAAGGCAGGTGTGAACTGGGAAAAGAGCTTTCATCAAAACTAAATATCCACCATCACTAGGACCTTGAATTATCTCCCCCCCTCAAACTGTAAGCTAATATTTATCTCTTTGTCAAACTACTCAGTACTGACACATTGCCCATCAATTCTTAAATTCTATGATTTATGTCCAGATCTGATTTTTTAAGGGGTACACATGAGATGTTGACTCTGGTGTAGAACATAGAAGTAATCTGATGAAATGCATTCAGTGTCAGAACACACACACAGGTGACCAAATTTTCTGTACTCTGACCACTCTACTCTACTCCCAGGAAAGCTCTCAGGATGCGGAATCTTTAGAAGAAATCTAATAGATCTGATTGTCTGAAATTCTCCTACTATATCCTCCAAGATCTGGCTTTGTCTATTTATTACCTAAATGTCTGTTCCTTGTTTAGTTAACACAAAGGGAGGTAGAGAATTTTGTCACCTCTTTTTTCATCCCATCTTAATTTTTCATATTCTCCTCCTTTTTCTCTGAGACTATTGTATTAATTTTGTCAAAAGTTCTATAATCCAAGAATCCCATCATTATCCCATTAAGACTAGGGTCCATGTACTTCTTCCTTACTATCAGTTTCTCATAACTCATCTCCATTCCTTGTGTACACTCAATGGCCCATATAAAAGCTCTTAACTAGAGATACCATGTTTTCAAAATACAATACTAAACATTTCATTTTACTAAATAATGGTACAGAACCCAAACACTGGTGAAAGGCTGCCAGAACACAGAGGCAGAGAAGAAACCCAGCTGACCTTCTTCAACCGATGTACCAGAAAGATGAAAAACAGTTCTTATTCTCCACACTGTCTTAAAAGCCCTTCCAACTGAATGTCCCCCTTTTCTACTTCCTATACATCACTCTAGCCTCCTGAATATTCTCACTCTTTTTTTCCCTTTGTTTGCTCCCTCTCAATCAGTTGCTTGTTCTTCCTCTTCATGTTGAATTATTCAATCTTGTTTACAATAAACAGAAAGCTCTTGGATTAAAGTGTATGCTATATTTGAGCTACACAACTAGAAACATATTTTTCCAGTATACCACGTGAAGGTGTGATCAAATATCTTGTACCACTCTTGGATAAAGATGTGTGCTAGGGGTGAGCCACACCACAACTAGAGAAGGGTTTTCCAGTGTACAGTCTCACAGTTCAGAGTGTGATCATATAGGCTGCAACATCTCTACCAGTCACCATACTTCCCGGGGATGCAAGTAGGCTCTCTTTGTGTTCTTCCCTTCCTTCAATATGATCTTATAGAGTAAGTTTAAACTGGCTGTTTCCTCCCAGTCTAATCCCCTCCACTAAACCCACCTCTACTGCATTAGAATTTGCTGCCATCCATAACCAGAGCAAAGATATTCCTACTTCTGACTATGCCATTTTTCATGAAGCTGGAACACATGAACTACTTAAGAGAACTTGAGTCAGTCCATTCACCCAGTCTAAGCTTATTATCCAACCTAGTCTTGATACCAATCTGAAACTATTTGGTATCTAACCCCAGAGCCCCAACCTAGTTCTAAGAGAAAACGGAATCTGAACTCTAAAACCTAAAATGACCTCAGTGCTAAAAACCTACTGTTATTTTTATCATTACCCTATACATTGGGGCAACAACAACCAAAGAACCTAAAACTCATCCCACAAAGATAGAATGAGTTTATCAATGTTCTTTCTATTTTTATTTTGTGGAATAGTTTTGCTTGTGGGAGCACAAACTTCTACAACCATTCTGGAAATCCATGTGGTAGTTTCCCAGAAAATTAATAACAATTCTACTTCAAGACTCAGCTATACTACTCCTGGACATATATCTAAAAGATGCTCCACCATATCACAAAGTCATTTGCTCAGTTAAGTTCACAGCAGCCTTATTCATAATAGCTAGAAACTGGAAGGCCTAGATGCACTCACTAAGTAATGGATAAAGAAATGTGGTGCATTTGCAAAATAGAATATTATTCAGCTGTTAAAAATAGAGACATCACCCTTCTGATGTGAGATGGTGCCCTGAGCAGACCTTGGATGCTATCTCTGCACCCAGTCCCACAACACCCAGAGGAAGCTCGACTCCCAGGCGCTCTAACAGGTCAAGGATTATCGGTGCTTTAACACACCCAGAATCACAAAATCACTGGATCTCAGGAGCTTGGTCACACCGTAATTTTAGTATCCCAGAGGTAGCTTGACTCCCAGGAACTCTGACATACCCAGGACCTCAGGATCACAGAATCCCATACTCACAGGATCACAGAGACAGCTGTACACTGAGGAGTTCTTACACAACCAGGATCACAGGAGTAATAGGCTCCAGTCAGAGATAAGGAGGTCAGGTTGCACTAAAGATAACGACGACGACGAGGATGACGACAAGGATGATGACGAGGAGGAGGACGAGGAAGAGGACGAGGAGGAGGACGAGGAGGAGAAGGTGGAAGAAGAAGAAGAAGAAAACACACCCTGGAGGAGTAGATAGCAGAAAATAATCAAACTCAGGGTAGAGATCAATATATTAGAAACAAAGAGACTACAAATAATCAATGAAATCAAAAGGTGGTTCTTTTAAAAAAAATCAACAATATAGGCAACCTTTAGATACTCTTACTAAAAGACAGAGTGACAGTACCAAAATTGACAAAATCAGAAATAAAAAAGAGAGATGTAACAATGGACATGAGGAAATTCAAAGAATCATTGGCTCTTACTTCAACAACGTGTACTCCAAAGAATTGTGTAATCCAAACAAAATGGACAATTTTATAGACAAATGCCAATTACCAAAGCTCAATTATGATCAGGTAATCCAAAAAACCCTAAGTAAATAGACACAGTCATTAAAAGACTACCAACTGTAACCAGTCCTGTGCCAAATGGTTTTAGTGCAGAATTCTACCAGACTTTCAAAGAAACACTAGCACTAATGCCAATACTACTCAAACTATTATACAAAACAGAAACAGAGAAACAGAAGGAACTCTGCCAGAATCGTTCTATGAACCCACAGTCACCCTGGTACCTAAAGCACTGAAAGACTCAATAAGGAAAGAGAATTTCTGACCAATTTCCCCTATTGAACATTGATGCAAAATGCTCAAAAAAGATTCACAAACCAAATCCAAGAATACATCAAAAATACCATCTACCATCATCAAGTAAGCCACATCCTGGGAATGTGTGGTTGGTTCAATATATGAAAATCCATCAGTGTAATCTACCATATAAACAAACCAGAAAAAAATCAAACAACACATGACCATCTCACTAAATGCTGAAAAATTGTTAGACAAATTCAACACCCCTTTATTTAAAAAGTCTTAGAGAAAGCAGGGATATAAGGGACATACCTGGACACAATAAAGGCAATATACAGCAAGCTAAGAGCCAGAGAGAAACGTAAAGTATTTTAACTAAAATAAGGGATGAGACAAGACTGTCTACTCTCACCATATCTCTTCAATATGATACTCAGAGTTCTAATTACAGGAATAAGAAACTAAAGGAGATGAAGGGGGATATCAGTTTAAAAGGAGGAAGTCAAACTCTCTATTTGCAGATAGTATGACAGTGTCTATAAGTGACCCTAAATATTCTACCAGAGAACAACAACTAAAAAATACCTTTAGCAAAGTGGTTGTATACAAAATTAAGTCGAAGAAATCAGTAACCCTCTTCTACACAAATGATTATTGGGCTATGAAAGAAGTTAGGGAAATAATACCCTTCACAATAGTCACAAATAATGTTAAATACCTTGGTGTAATGCTAATGAAACAAGTAAAAGACCTATGTGACAAGAACTTCAAATCTCTGAAGAAAGAAATCAAGTAAGATAACAGAAGGTGGAAAAAATTTCTCTCACTTATGGATTTTTAGGATTAACATAGTGAAACTGGCCATCTTACCAAAAGCAATCTATAGAAGCAGTACAATCCTCCCAAAATTCTAGCATGATTCTTCACAGATCTTGAAAGAACAATTCTTTTTTCATATTGATATAAACAGAAACAAAAACAACAAACAAGAAAACCAGGATAGCTAAAACGATCATGAACAACAAAAGAACTTCTGGAGCTATCACCACCCTTAACTTCAAAGTGTCTTATGCATTAATACTAATAAAAACTACATAGCTTTGGTATAGAAACCAACAGGTGGATCAATGCACTCAAATCAAAGACCCAGAAATAAACCCACCTACATATGGACACTTGATTTTTAACAAAGAAGCCAAAACCATAAAATGGAAAAGGAAGAACATCTTCAACAAATGGTGAATGCAAATAGATCCATATTGATAACCCTGCACAAAACTCAAGTCCAAATGGATCAAATACCTCAACATAAAATCAAACATACTTACTCTAATAGGACACAAAGAAATAGAACTTACCAGTACAGGAAACAATTTCCTGAACATAATACTAGTAGCTCAGACACTAAGGTCAAGAATTAATAAATGGAACCTTATGAAACTAAATAGGTTCTGTAAGTCAAAGGACACCATCACCAGGACAAGATGAGTCTACAGAGTTGGAAAAGACCTTCATTAACCATACATCCAGCAGAGAGCTAGTATTGAAAATATTTAAAGAACTCAAAAGGTTAGATACTAACAATCCAAATAACCCAATTTAAAAATGGGGTACAAAGTTAAACAAAGAATTCTTAACAGAAGAATCTTAAATGGTGAGAAGCACCTAAAGAAACGTTCACTTCCCTTAGTCATCAGAGAAATGCAAGTCAAAATGAACTTATACCATCCACAAAGTGTAGCACATGCTGGCAAGTTTGTAGACCAAGGTAAATACTTTTCCAGTGCTGGTGTATGTGCAAACTTGTATAACCACTCTGGAAATCAATTTGGCAGATTCTCAGAAGATTGGGAATGGGTCTACCTCAGGACCTAGCTATACCACACCTGGACATATAACCAAAACGTGCTTCACTATCCCACAAGAACACTTACTCAACTATGTTCCTATCAGCTTTATTCATAATACCATGAAACTGGTAACAAACTAGATGTCTCTCAGCTGAAAAAATTGATACAGAAAATGTTGCATATCTACACAATGGAATACTACTCCACCACTAAAAACATCATGAATTTTACAGGCAAATGGATGGAATTTGAAAATGTTATCCAAGTGAGATAACTCAGGCCCAAAGGACACACATGGTATGTACTCACTCATAAGTGGATATTAGACATAAAGTACAGGATAACTATGATATAATCAACAGAGCCAAAGAAGCCAAATACCAAGGAAGGCACAAGGTATGATGGTTGAATATTTATCAGAAGGAAAACAAAATAGATATTGGAGATCAATGGAAGTAGCAAATTGGGTGGAAGTAGGGCTGGGGAAGAGAATGGTGCGTGTGTGTGTGTGTGTGTGTGTGTGTGTGTGTGTGTGTGCGTGTGTGCGTGCGTGTGTGCATGTGTGCATGTGTGAGAGAGAGAGAGACAGAGACAGAGAGACAGAGAGACAGTGAGTGAGAGACAAAGACAGACAGAGACAGAGAGACAGAGAGAGAGAGGGAGAGGGAGAAAGAGGGAGATCATATTAGAGAGATCAGAGAAGAGAGAGAAAGAGAGATAAGGGAGATGGGCTGGGTGAGGGCAATTTCTAGGACATGCCAGACACCTGGGATGACAATAGGCCCCGCGGGGTATAAAGGGGCAATTCTAGCTGACATTCCCAGCGGTGAGGGATATGGATCTTGAAATGGCCACTTCCTATAGCCAGGCAGGACTGTAAATGGAAGGATAAGGACAACAACACACCCACAATACCTGTGACACAAAACATGTCCTGTTTACAAGATATGCAGAGACAAAGACAGAACAGAGACTAAGTGAATGGCCAACCAATGACTACCACAAATTGATACCCATCCTATGAACAAGAATCAATCCCTGACACTATTAATAATACTCCATTTTTCTTGCAGAGAGGCACCTAGCATAATTGGACTCTGAGAGGCTCCACCCAACAGCCGATAGAAAGAGATGCAGAAACTCACATCCAAACATTAGTTGGAGCTCAAGAAGTCTTACAGAAGGGTTGGGAAAAAGATCGCGGGGCCCAAAGATGACAGGGTCTCCACAGGACGACCAACAGTGTCAATTAACCTGGTTCGTTGTGGGTTCACAGAGACTGAATCATCAACCAAAGAGCAAGCATGGGCTGGACATAGTCTGCTTGCACATATGTAGCAGGTGAGCAGCTTGGTCTTCATGGGAATCCCCCAACACCATTAGAGCAGCAGTCTTCCCTAGGCCTGTAGTATGCCTACCTGCCTGCCTGTGGATCCCATACCTCTTAACTGACCACCCTTGTGTGAGGAGAGCATATATGTAGTCCCACCTGATTTGATGTAAGGTCACAGGAGGTTAACACTCAGAGTGGAGATTTTCCTTCTCAAGAAATCAATCAAAGAGTACACATGGAGGGACCCATGACTCCAACCGCATATGTAGCAGAGTATGGTCTTGTTGGACATCAATGGGAGGAGATGCCCTTGGTTCTGTGAAGGCTCAATGCCTCAGTGTAGGGGAATGGCAGGACAGGGAAGCGGGAGTGGGAGGGTTGGTGATCAGGGGAGAAAGGGATGGGATGAAGGGTGGTTTGGAGGGGAAACGAGGAAAGAGGATAACATTTGAAATGAAAGTAAAGAAAATATCTAATAAAAAATAAAATAAAACAGGGAAAAGAAAAGAAATGGAGGAAACATGGCTATTCCTGCTAGCCTCATAAAATTTCTGATAATTCTAATCAAGCATGTGAATGCTTGTATAATAATAACTTTAAGACATTTACATAATAAATTGAAGACAATATTACAAAATGGGAATATTTCTCATGTTCAATAACTGCTAGGATTAATATTGTGAATAGCATACTGCTCCCATAAGCAATCTAAAAATTTGATAAAATCTCCTATCAAAATTACAGCACAATTTGACACAAAAATTAAAATAAAAAACCCTAAACTTTATATGAAAACACAAAATTCTCAGGGTTCATGAAACAATCCTGAACAATTGGAGAATTGCCTTAAGCGGCATATCTCAGATTTCAGGTTGTATTAGAGATCTATAGTACTGAAACCAGCATTATTTTAATACAAACGAACTTTTGATGAAAGAAATAGATCTGGAGATCCATAAGTAACTCCATACAACTATCAATAAGTCACTATAGAAGAAGAAGAAGAAGAAGAAGAAGAAGAAGAAGAAGAAGAAGAAGAAGGAGGAGGAGGAGGAGGAGGAGGAAGAGGAGGAGGAGGAGGAGAAGGCAAAGAAGAAGAAGGAGAAGGAGAAGAAGATGGAGGAGGAGGAGGGAGAGGAGGAGGAGGAGGAAGAGGAGGAGGAGGAAGAGGAGGAGGAGGAGGAGGAGGAGGAGGAAGAGAAGGAACAACACACACTGGAGGGAAATATAGGATCTTCAACAAATGGTACTGACTGGATGGATGCATATGCACAAATAAATATGAGTGTGAATTTATATCAGCTTATATAACTCTCAATTCCAAATTAATCAAAGGTCTCAATATGAGACCAAGCACTCTGAATTTGATAGAAAAGTAAATAGGGAATGTGCTTAAATTCATTACACTGGAAAGAATTCTCTGAACAGAAGATAGCCCATATATTAACTCTGAGAAATAATAAATAAGACCTGATCAAGTTTAAGTTTTCTTCTGTACAGAAAAAAATACCATAATTTGAACTATAAAACGCCCCCAGAATCAAAATATTTATTATATACCTAAGAAACTTATTATCTAGAATGAACAAGAAAGTAAACAAAAGCAAAACAAAATAAAATGAAAAACTAGAAAACAATCCAATTTTTAAACAATGAGTTATAAAATAAAAATGAGAGTTCTCAAAAGATGAAAACTGGGAAATACTTTTTAAAAGGTTCAGCATCTTTAGTCATGAGGAAAATGCAAGTTAAATCTACTTTGAGATTTCATTTTATTCAAACTATAATGTCCAAAATTAAAAGAAAAAAATGAAGTCACTTGTGTCTGAGAAAACAGGAAAAATAAAATTCTTTGCTTGTGACAATGTGTACTTGTACAGTTACCATAGAAAACAATATGGATATTCCTCAAAAAGCTGAAAATTGATCCAGCTCTATCACTCTTGATCATATAATTGGCATCATGGATTCCTCAAATTGAAACAGAGATATTAGCTCATTTGTTTACAGTCCTGACCTATTCAAAATAGCTAAAAATTGGAAACTCCCTAGATTGTCCTTTAACTGGTGAATGAAAATGATGATGAATGAATAATGAAGAAAACTATGGTATATTACTCAGCTGGTAATATATATACATGACGGCAAGAGGGTATTAAAGAATAGAAAAGGTGGAAAGTAGTATTTCTCATTAAGACAAATAAGTGTTAACTTTTCTGTAGATGCTGGCTTGGGAATATATCTTAGGCGAAATGATATCTCTGATATCTCTATATTGAAACTGCACTTTAATAGATGTACTTGCTATAAGAATTATCAAGCTTATACCTTTACTTTTAATGAACTATTAATTAGAAAATGAATTAAAAATGAATGTATTGTATTTAGCCTTCTCAAAATTTTGCTTTGACACCTGCAAAAAAACTAGGTAGGCTGATTGTAGATCCTCTCTTCTCCCCTTTTTCCCCCAAATCCAATTCCTCAGTCTCATCCACAGCTCTGCATCAGAAGGCCTGTGATAGCCTTCCCTGTCATCTTGTTCTCATAACCTATGGATACCAATGATATTTCCATGCTAACCTACCTACATACACTAGTTTTTTTTCTTTGTTCTAAGGTCCAGTAGGTAACTACTATCTGCTAACCCACAAACCACTCCTACCAGGGAAGCAGGAATGCTGTCTATAGATCTTACCCCTCTCCTTCTGTCCTCTAGATCCAAAGGAATTTTCTTGTCAGATAACACACAGCCATTACACTATATAAAAATCCAGAGAGGATATATTAACCATACCCATCAATGACAAATCCAGAAATTATAATTTAGACTTACTCATCCCAATCTCCAAAGCCTAGAAACCAAGATAAAAATTCAATCAATATTAACCAGGGCATAGGCCTCAACTAGAGCTTTGGTATCCTATTATAGCAGAATCTGAAAATTCCAACATATCCAAAGCATAAGAATAGGTCAAAATATCCCATACCATGATAATAGGCATCTGTAAAGAGCAAATAAATAATTATTTTAAAGAAATGTGGAAAAAGCAAGCAGTTGAAGGAAATCAAAAATCCCTTAAAGAAATCAATAAAACTAGAAAAAAGCAGTGGGACAAAATGAATAAAATTATTCAAGATATGGATATAAAGGTAAAAAATCAATAACAAAAACCCAAATTAAAAAACTCTAAAGTGAAAAATTTAGGAATTCAAGCAGAAACTGCAAAATCAAGCTGTGCCAACAGAATACAAGAGATGGAGTAGAAAATCTTGAGTATTGAAAATAAAATTTTAGAAATGAGTATATTGCTAAGAAAAATGTTAAATTAAAAAGTACTGACACAAAAAATCCAGGATATCTGGGACACCAGGAAAAGACAAGCCCTAATAATAGAATAATGGAAAGAAAAGAAACAGAAGAATCCAAGTAAAAGAGAGCAAAACATAATAATTTCAACAAGATTATAGAAGAAAAATATCCTAAGCTAAAGGTGATGCTTATAAAGGTTCAAGAAACATACAGAACATCAAATAGATTAGAAACATACAGAACATCAAATAGATTAGAAACATACAGAACATCAAATAGATTAGAAACATACAGAACATCAAATAGATTAGACTAGAAAAGAAAGTTTCCTTGGTATATAATAATCAAAAGGATAAATATACAGAACAAAGAAAGATATTAAAAACTACAAGGTAAAAGACCACATATAAAGGCAGACTTGTCAGAATTACACCAGATTTCACAATGTAAACTCAAAAAGTCAGAAGGATCTGAATAAATGAAGTGCAGAATCTAAGATATGACAGATTCCATCACAGATTACCACACCCCCCAAAATTTTCAGTTGCTACACATGGAAAAAAATAAGATGTTCCAAGATAAATCTAAATTTAAACAATATCTATCTACAAATCCAACTCCACAGAAGATACTAGGAAGAAAACGGTTAACTGTAATAATGTAAACATAGGAAATAAATCATCTCACACCAGCAAAAAGGAAAAGGGGGCACACAAACACTACCACTATGACTACAACCAATAACAACAACAAAATAAGAAAAATCAACAATTATTGACCAATGATATATTTCAATGTCAATGGCTTTAATGCCCCTGTAAAAGTACACAGACTAATTTAATGAATTTAAAAACAAAATCCATCTTTCTGCTTCCTCCAACAAGTGCACATCAACATAAAGGATAGACATTATATTAAGGTAAAGGTTTGGAAAAAGATATTCCAAGCAAATAGACCAAAAGACCCAGACTAGACAGTTTTAAAAAAAAAAAACAAAACACAAAACAAAACAAAACAAAGAAAACAAAAGGACTTCAAACCAAAACCAATCAAAACAGACACTTAAAAACACTGGATACTCATAAAAAAGAAAAAACCATGAACATGACATTCAATTCTTGATGTCTATTCTTGAAGCATAAGGGAGACCAAGACTATTAAAGAAACACTACTACAGCTTAACTCACATAACTGACCTTTACACACTGATAGTCAAGAAATTCAATAACCCCCTCTCACCAATGGACAGTTCATCTACACAAAAACTAAAAAGAGAAATACTACAGCAAGCAGATGTTTGATATATTTGACAAATAAGCCAAATAAATTTAACAACTATTTTCAAAACATTTTATCCAAACACAAAAGAATGTGTTTGTTTCTACCCATCATAAAATTGTCACCAATTGATCAAATACTGAGACACAAAGTAAATTTCAAAAGATACAAGAAAGTTGTAATAACTTCTTCTCCCATCTTATTAGACAAAGATTTATTAATCTGAAATTCAGCAATAATGGAAGCAACAGAAAGCTTGGAAACTTGCGGTGCATGAGCAAACATGATGAGTGAAAAATGAGTCTAGACAAAAATAAAAAAGAAATTAAAGAATTTCTAGAGTTTAATGAATATCAATGCACAATATGCCCAAAATGATTGCAGTTCTAAGGGGAAATTTGTAGCATTAAGTGAAATTACATAAAAACTGGATAGAACTCATATTAATAACACCATATGTGTGTAAACTATTCAGCTGACCTGTACAGATCTGAATGCTGTCCCTAAGACCTGAGATCCTGAAAGAATGGGATGACTACATTCTGATGTTATAGGCAATCTTATTTCAGTTTCAGTGTACTTTTATATATGAGTGTAATAAAGAAAACAATGATTGAAGGAAGATTATTTAATGTCAGAAAAGCATACTGAAAAAAATCATGATAAAAAAACCATGTATTTAAATGCCAGTAATCACATATTAAATTTTAACAGAGGAAACCTTTCCCAGTATTTTCTCAGGACATATCAATTTAAACACAATGGTCCTGCATGTGGTATAGATTATATATTTAAAAAAACAAACAAAAAAAGCAAGGCAGAAAGTCATATTCAGATACAGGATACAGTGACCAGAATGGGTACTATATCTATGCTCTACATCTAAAAAGAATGAATATGTCTTATAAATAGAATGTAAATGTTTGCATAAGAGGCATGAAATCATGACCAAGAATAATCCATGGAACAAAATGCACCTGAGGTAAAAAGGCCCCTGCATTTATTTTCTGGGGTCTCTCTCACAGTTCTCTAAAGCACAGGTTCATCATCTGTCATTCTTTTGACCATGTTCCAAAACATATGAAGGCTTTATAACAAAAAAGTAGTAATCATACCCAAGACTAGATGGAAAGAAATACTCAGGCCTAAAAATCAATGAAGCAAAAACAAAGAAAGTAATAGAAAGAATCACTAAAACAGTTTGTTTATTGAAAAAAATCTACAAGAGAAAATCACTGAAATGGTAATTTCTGATTTTTTGGAGACTCAATTGTGTCATGTGATGTTTTTCTGGAAACTGTCTTATGAGAGGATGTTTTACTGAAGCAAACACTTGAGACATTTGAGAAGATGTTTTGCTTAGAACAGACACATAGTGTTTTCTGGAAGTTGCCTGGTAAAGGGGAATGTGATGTTTTGATGGAGTGGACATTTGAAAGGCATGCAATGTTAGGAAACTTGTAAACCTATAACTCAACAGAAAGTGGATCATGTTCTTGGGTTGGTTCACCTTGCAATTCTTTGTTGATCATTACTGGGCTGCAATGAATGACTCTGGTCTTTTCTGAAGACAGTCTGGCCTTGGTTTGCCTTGTTTTCTTTGCTCATTTTTACTTGTCATGACTTTGTAGACAGAAATGCACCAAACAACTTCTGGTAGTATTCCAGCTGCTTCTTGCTACTTCCAAGACTTGTGCTGATTGTTGGAGCCTTGCAATTTCCTCTGCCTTGAGCTGTTGCTACTGACTCATGTTTAGTGGTTGCTGAGTGGACTGGACTGCCACTGTTGATTCATGTTTGGTGTTTGGTTAGTGGACTGGACTCATGACAACAAAGATGGGAATTACCCCCAAAGAACTATTTCTAAAAGGGTCCACAACCCCTCTTTCCTATTAATGTTTCTTTTCTCTTACTTTCAGAGGATAGTGGCATAGAGGGAGGCTGAAGCATTAAGAACCATAATAAATCATTATACAATCCAATTAAAAAGCCAGACAGAGAATATCCAAATTAAGAAAATCAGAAATAAAGAGGGAGACACATGGTAGAAATTTAGAGAATCATAAGGATATACGTTAAAACCTATAATCCATAAAAATTAGAAAATCTAAAAGAAATAGATACTTCTCCTGGTAGGTACCAATTATCAAAGCTAAACCAAGATATGATTAACAATTTAATAAGCTTATAATTCCAAGTGAAATATAACCAGTGATTAACAGTCTCTGAACAGCAAAAATAACCCAGAGCTAGATAATTTTAATACGAAGATTTATCAGATTTTCAAAGAAAAGTTAACACCAATACTTTTCAAATTGTGTCACAAAATAGAAACAGGGTAATATTTACCAATTTATTTTATGAGAACACTGATGCTCTGATATCAAAACCACATAAAGAGCCAACAAAGAAAGAGAATTACAGATGAATCCTCCTAATAAACATAGATGCAGAAATACTCAATAAAGTATTTTTAAACCAAATCCAAGAACACATCAAAAAATCAACCACCATGCTCAAGTAAGCTTTATCCCAGAGATACTGGGATGATTCAATATATTAAAATCAATAAATATAATGCATCATATCAACAAACTGAACAATAAATATGATCATCTCAATGGACATAGGAAAAGCCTTATACAAAATTCAACATCCCATTCATGATAAAAGTCCTGGGGAATTTAAAGAAGCAAAGGACACACCTAAACATAATAGAGGCAGATTATAAGCCTGTAATTAAAATCAAGTTAAAAAGAGAGAAACTCAAATAAATGAAAAACCAGAAAAAAACAAGGTAGTTCACTTTTTCCATGTTTACCCAGTAGAGTACTTGAAATCATAGGAAAGGCAATAGTAATAGTGAAGTCGATCTAGATATAAAAATTGGAAAGGAATAAGTCAAAATATCTTTATTTGAAGATGATATGCTAGTACACGTAAATATCAATAAACATTATATCTTACAGCCTATAAAAGCTTACAGAAAATTATGTGGATACAAGATTAACTTACAAAATATCAGTAGCCCACATATGACAAATGGAATGAGAAAAAATCAGGAAAACAAGGCCTTGCAGAATAGCTTCAAATAATATAAAATATCCTGGAGTAACTCTAACAAAATAAATGAAAAGACTTGTATGATAAAACTTCAAGTCATTAAAGAAAGAAATTTAAACAGATAAGAGAAGATGGTAAAATCTCCTATGCTCATAAATTGGTAGAATTAGCAAAAATGACCATCTTGCCTAATACAATATTAAATGTCAATGCAATACATATCACTATTCCAACAGAATGTTTTACAGAGATTGAAATCACAATTTTCAATTTCATATGGAAATTCAAAAAATCCAGAATCCATAAAACATTCCTGAATAATCAAAGAATTTCAGGAGGTATACCATCTCTTATTCTGAAGAAGTAATACATAGCTAATTTAGTAAAAGCAACACATGTTGGTACATAAATACACATGTTGATCAGCTCAATGAAAGTGAAGCCTTAGACATAAATCCACAATTTTCAGACACCTAATTTGTTTATATAAAAGCCAGAAATACAACTGAAAAGAAGACATTATTCCCCTCAAATGGTGCTAGCAAAACTGGACAGTCGCATGTAGCAAAATAGAAGTTGATCAATAAATTTCACCCTGTAATTGGATGAAAGACTTCAACATATAACCAGACACACTGAACCTGCTAGGAGAAAAAAAATGGCCAATAGCCATGAGTTCATTGGCACAGGAGATAATGTTCTGAACAGAGCACTGGTAGTGCAGATGCTTACATCAAATAGTAATAAATAATATTTCATAAAACTAAAAAGTTTCTATAAGCCAAAAGATAGAGTTCTTGGGGTAAACCAGTCACCTACAAACTTGGAATAAATTTTTCCAGCTCTATCCACTTCTGAAAGAGATTCAATATCCAAAATGTATAATGAACTCAGGAAACTATATCAAAAAGAAAAGAAAACAAAAACCAAATAATCCAATTTAAATTGAGGAGATTCCCTAGAACTCATTTCTGCCTGTTATGCTCGAGCGCTGCTGCTACCCATAGCCACAAGAGGCCTGCTTCTACTAGAGACTACCAGCTTTACCTGCAGTCCCTCATGTCAGGTACCATCAGGAGAAACAAGGCCAGCCAACACCAGAGACAACCAGATGGCTTGATGGTAAGAATTAAAAAAAAATCTAGGGCAATACAGCACCACCAGAACCAAACTATCCTTATCCTACTGCAGCAAGCCCTGAATATCTGAACACATCTGAAGAAAAAGATAATGACCTTAAATCTAATCGTATGAGGATGATAGAGCCCTTTAAATAGGAAGTAAGAACCCCTCAAAGAAAAACAGGCAATAAAATCAAACAGGTGAAGAAGATGAACTGAGAGTTCAAGACCTGAAAATTGAAATAGAAGCAATAAAGCAAACACAAACTGCCGCTGTCCTAGAGATGAAAAACCTAGGAAGGAGAATCAGAAATTCAGACACTAGCATCACCAACAGAATACAAGAGATGAAAAGATAATCTCAGGCAGAGAAGAAAAGATAGGAGAAATTGATACACCTGTAAAAGAAAATGCTAAATCTAAAAATTTAATGATGTAAAATATTCAAGAAATTTGGGACACTAGTAAAAAACTAAACCTAAAAATAATAGGAATAGATGAAGAAGAAGATTCACAGCCCCAAGGCCCAGGAAATATCTTCAACAAAATCAAAAAGAAAATTTCCCTAGCCTAAAAAGGAGCAGAAAAGAAATTCTTCCTACCACATAATAATTAAAACACTAAATATACAGAACAAAGCAATACTATTAAAAGCTGCAAGGGATAAAGTAACATGTAAAGGCAGATGGCTCAGAATTCCACTTGACATTTCAGAAATTCTTTTTTATTTATTTATTTTTTATTAGATATTTTCTTTATTTACATGTAAATTTCTCCTTTCCCAGCTTCTCCTCCAAAAAACAAACAAACAAACAAACAAACAAAAACAACAAGAACAAACCCCTGTTGCCTCCCCCCTCCCCATGCCTGTCAACCCACTCTCTCCCACTTATTGGCCTTGTCATTCCCCTACACTGGTGCACAGAACCTTCACAGGGCCGAGGTCCTCTCCTCCTATTGATGATCGAATTTGCAGTCCTCTACTATACACATGCTGCCAGAACAATCAGACCCCTCCATGTGCAGTCCTTGGTTGGTGGTCGAGACCCTGGGAACTCTGAGGGTGCTAGTTAGTTCATATTGTTGTTCATCCTAAGGGACTGCAAACCCCTCAGCTCCATAGGTCCTTTAGGAAATGGCTGGATCTGGAGAATATCATCCTGAGTGAGGTAACCCAATCACAAAAGAACACACATGGTATGCACTCTCTGATAAGTGGTTATTAGCCCAGAAGTTTGGAATACAGGAAGAACAACCCACAAACCACAAGAAACTCAAGAAGGAAGACCAAAAGGTGGACATTTCATTCCTTCTTAAAAGGGGGAACCAAATACCCACGGAAGGAGTTGCAGAGATTAACTATGGAGCGGAGACAGAAGGATAGACAAGCCAGTTTAAATATAGCTATCACCTGAGAGGCTCTGACAGTGCCTGACTAATACAGATGTAGAGGCTCACAGCCATCCATTGAACTGAGTACAGGGTCCCCAGTGAAGGAGTTGACATTTCAAAAGAAAATCTAAAAGCCAGAAGGACAGATGTCAATCAGACCCTAATAGAACACAGACATAAATCTAGACTGCAATACCCATCAAAATTTTCAATCACCATAGATGAAGAAACCTAGATATTCCATGACAAAACCAAATTTAAATAATATCTTTCCACTAACATAGCCTTATAGAAGATACTAGAAGGAAAACAGTCAGCACAAGGAGAACAGGAGAAATTAATAAATTCACATGAGTAAAACCAAACCAAGAGAATATCTCTATCTCTTTCCTTCCTTCTTTCTCTCTCTGTCTCACTCTCTGTGTCTCTGCCTCTCCCTGTTTCTGTTTCTCATCTCTCTCTCATTCCCTCACACACTCTCTCTCTCTTTCTCTCTTTCTCTCTCTCTCTCTCTCTCTCTCTCTCTCTCTCTCTCTCACACACACACACACACACACACACACACACACAAAGTACCACTACAAATATCAAAATAACAAGAACTATTGGCCATTAATATCTCAAAATCAATTGTCTCAATTATCCAATAAAGAGACAGTATAACTGAGTGGATGCATAAACAGTATCCATCATTCTGCTGCATAAATGAAACACATCTCAGAAACAAAGATAGCTACAACCTCAAAGTAAAAGTCTGGAAAAGTGTTTTCCATGCAAACAAACATTGTTTTCAAGAAACAAGCTACAGTAGCCATTTTAATATGTCATTCAAATCATAAGCAAACAAACATTGTTTTCAAGAAACAAGCTGGAGTAGCCATTTTAATATGTCATTCAAATCACCCCATTCTATTATGGTCCCTATAGGCTCATAATACAAATATATTTAGTCCAGCCTTGAAAGTCTTCATATTCTTCAAAGATTTCAACCTATCCAAATATCCAAGGTCTCATTTGGATATTCAAGATAGTTTCTTAGTTACAACCCTTGTAAAATCAAAAGCAAATTGTATTCAATTATAGTATGCAATGATACTATATATATACTTACCTTTCCCCAAAAAGGAGACATTAATAAAAACAAACAGACAAGTATAAACAGACCAAGATATGACAAGAATCCATCAGCGCAAACCCCAAATCATTTAATTCCTTATCTAGCATCTGGTTCTTTAGTTTCCAAAGGCATAATTAACTCTGCCCTCCTGCTTTGTTGGTGGCAACTTAAATTTCTCTATTTGCCTCTTTCCACTCCCTGTAGACAGATTTCCTTTGTAAATATTCCATGGCTCTGGCCATGGAATCTTACCTTAGTGGGCTAATAACCTGATGACACCCTACACTCTGTTGACATAAAAAGTAGACTTTTATTTAATGACATTAATGGCAAATCCCAAATCATTTATTTCAGTTACAGATTCTCTCCCAGTATATGGCATGTATAACTTATTAGTGTTCTGTTTCAAGTATCTATTTTGTATGTCTTTTGTGTCACTTGTATCAACTTCCGTTCAACTTAATTTTCTGTCACTTTGATAAAATACCATGGTCAAGATAACTTACAGAAAAATTACTGTTTGACTTGTGGTTCCTGGAGATCAAAATCCACAATGGTGGAGACAGTGTGTCAGCAAGCAGTAGCTGGAACAGGAAACTTACCAATCATATCTTTAAAGGCAAACATGAACCAGAGAAGGAATTAAAACTGGGGTAAGGTATTAGATTCTCAAAGCTTGCCTCCAGTGATGTACTTCCTCTAGCAAGAATATACTTCCCTCTAATCCCTCCAAAAAATGCCACCAGAGACCAAGAATTCAAATTCTTGAATGTATTGGCAGCATGTCTCATTCAAACCACAATGATTAATCATTACTTACTTGTATACTCATTTTTCATAAATTCATATTTTGTTTTTTCCAACTTCTTATTGGTCGATAATCTTTAACATTTCAACACTCATCATCTAACACAATACTGTGTGCAGTTTAGATGTTGCTTGGTGTAGTTAATAATGATAATGATATTTTCTCTCCAAGGATTGACTTCCACTGCTTGTTATCGAATGTTCAAGGATCATGTTTTCACAGGCAAAGGCTAAAGTGAGCTTTCTTTGTGTGTTTTACTTAAGTTCTTTCAACACCTGACTGATGTACAGTTTCTTGATGTTTCACCAATAAACAACATGAGAATGGAGATTCCATATACAAATGGATACTACAGTGTCTAAATAATAGGAAAGAGCATGGCATGAGGCAATGAGTTCTACTTGGTCAGTCTTCTATGTTCTTTATATGATTTTATTTCCACAGAAATACTCTGATGTAGATTTAACTGACAGATGAGAACATGAAATTCCATGAGGTTAAATAACTTTCACAAGGCTTAACAAGGTTCCAAGCCTCAAATTTCCTTTTCTTTAAGTATCCTTAAAATCTGTAGCTGCTTTGAGAATTGGAAGAGAAAAAAAATCATGCTACATTATATTCCAATGTGATTTTTATAAAATTTAAATTACAGAAGCCTTTTAATGTAAGAATTAAATGTATCCAGGTGGAAGGGGTAGCTTGTAAATATTTAAGACTAAACAACAATTTAACTAATTAATTGGTACTAATTCAACATAAATCTGTGTCTGAGAAACAGACATACTAATGACTGTAGGTGGTCAGTGCTAAAATATGACTGAAGCACCTGGTCTGCAGACATGACCAGGACCTGGGAGAATGAAGCCTTAGCAGGGAGCGCATCTGGACTCTTCTAGGTAGAGGTATGGGTCTCTTTAGAAAATACTACATTTTAAAGGGAAGATTTCTTTTTTCTCTCTTCAGAGCATTTTTAAATCTTGTCACTAAAGAGGGGAAAAAAGGTATGTCTTCTCTTTGAAATGCTGGCTCTTTCTATAAAGACCACCCTCTCCCCAAGCCTTGAAAACTTCAAACAGCATGACCGAAAAGTCAGAATTCCTTGGGTTGAAGACGCTGTTATCTTGAAAGCTGCTACAGGCTATAAGCTGTTAGAGGGTCCTGGAGTGCAGAGTCTGTTTATATTCATTTTTAATAAGCTAAATAAAAAATGAGAAATAGCTATGAGGATGTGAATAAATGCATGTGTATGGATATTTTTGTGTACATTATATTTTTAATTTTGTAAATATACATTTAATTAAATATACACCTGATAAACTGATATCTCTCCTAAAAAATAAATGTTAATTGCTAAAGTAAATTTTATTTTAAAAATTGTCATTAAGCTTTTTTTGTGGTTAAACTTTTTAACCAAATATATTCTTACAACAAATTTCCCGTAAAATTTTAATTGGATTTCTTACTTTTTGCCTATTTTTTATGCATCTCACATTTTACTCCTCTATAAAGATTTGGAATAATTTCTATGTGTTTATATTACCTGATATTATGGCTTAAATATATTAAAATGCAACAATTGAATGACAAAACCCAAAGTCATTGACTAGTGTGAATATTAATAGATTTTTCTCCATCTGTTGTATATCCTAACCAATGGATATGTCCCATCTCTCTGTGGATCATGACAATATTACTCTTGATGTCTATAAAAACTAAAATGGCTCAAATTAATTCTCATCGATACTCTAATACCTAAGTGTATATTGAGGGAACAATTTAGAATGTGTTCTGAGGAATACAGCCAGCCTTCCTGACAATACTCTTAATGTATATCTAGCTTTTATTCCAAGTATGGGATCTCACACAATTGTGACTATCAGAATTTTTCTGGCAGTATTCCCATACTTTTTGAGCTAGAGATTTTTGAGGGGGCTGATTTTTATAATGTCTGTATAAACCCACCAAACCATTCTGATACAAATATAAATAAGACCTAGGAATCAAGACTGTATAGATGACTCTTGACAAATGACAGAGGCACCTGGTAGTTAACCCAGCCTTCTTTCATTGCTCAGATGAACAAACCATAGCTACATCTTACTTGTTTAGGGTGCTCAGACAAAGAGAACTTCCAGTTACTTCTGTAGTGATAAGTTTGATCTGCACTTGGCTTGAGCTTTCCCACATCTTGTACCATTTATGTGAGAGGTTTTCAAATGGGTGATTATGCACTCCCTCTCTGGTGTTCAGGATTAGGTCACACTGGCCAGAAACAGCTTCAGTTGTCATAAATTGGAAGAGGAAGATGTTAACATCTAGTTGGGGAAGGCAAGAAATGCTGTAAGACATCCTACAAGGTAAAACTCAAAGGATTACACTCCAAAGAATCCTACAACTCAAAAGGACAGAGTTGTTGGATTTGATGACCCCTAAAAAATTTTTTCCATGCTATTCCTTGTACTCTCATAATAATCAGTTATGGACCTGAACTCCAGCTACATCTCTCGCTAGTGTCTAGTAGAGGGCAATTTCATTCAGTGGCAGAAGTTGGGAGGAGAGGGAGTAGGAAATACAAACACTATCAGTTCACATTACTTTAGTTGGGTTGTTAAGTAGAAAACAGCAGTTGCTCTTTTGATTCAATGTAAACAGGTTTGAACCATATTAAAATCACTAATTTGAGTTCAATGTGAATGATTCCCAAAGTAATTTGGTATGAACAGTGAAATTCTACAGCTGATAACCAACTTCAGTAACATGTCAGGATATAAAATTAACTCAAATCAAATGATATATAAATGATAAATGTGGTGAGAAAGAAAAATGATAAATACTCTCCACAAAATTACAAATAATATAAAATATTCTGGTGCAAATCTAACAAAACAACTGAATGATCTGTATGAAAAGACTTTCAAGTCTCTCAAGAAAGAATCAAAGAAGACCTCAGAAGATTTAAATATCTCTCATGGTTCTGGATTGGTAAGATTAGCATAGCAAAAATGGTCATCTTACTGAAAGCAATCTTAAGTTTCAATGCAATCCCCATCAAAATTCCAACACAAATTTTCACAGACATGGAAAGAGCAATTTTCAACTTCATATGGAAAAACAAAAACAAACAAACAAACAAAAACCAGTATAGCCAGAACAAGTCACAACAATAAAAGAATTTCTGGAGGAATCATCATGGCCTCAACTTTTACAACAGAGCACTAGTGATAAAAATCTCAATTACTGGTACACAGACAGAGAAGTCGAACAATTGAACAAAATTCAAGACCCAGAAATAAACCCACACGCATGGACACTTGATCTTTGACAAAGAAGCCAGAACCATGAAGTGGAAAAAGAAAGCATCTTCAGCAAATGGTGCTAGTCTAACAGAATGTCTGCACGTAGAAGAATACAAATTGATCTATATTTATCTCCTTGTACAATGCACAAGTCCAAGTGGATCAAGGATTTCCACATAAAACCAGATACCCTGAATCTAATAGAAGAGAAAGTGAGAAATAGACTGGAACATGTGGGCATAGGGGAGAGTTCTCTGAACAGACACCAATGGCTCAGGCTCTAAGATCAATAAATGACAAGTGGGACTTCACGAAACTGAAAAGCTTCTATAAGGCAAAAGACTTTGTCAATAGGACATAATGGCATCCTACAGATTGGATAAAGATGTTTACTAACCCTACCTTTGATAGAAGGCTAATATCCGACATATATAAAGAAGTTAGACTCCAAAAAAAAAAAACCAAATAACCCAATTAAAAAATGGGGTACAAAGCTAAACAAAGAATTATCAACAGAAGGGTATTGAGTGGCTGAGAAGCATTTAAAGACATGTTTAACATTCTTTTTTTTTTTTTTTTTTGGTTTTTTCGAGACAGGGTTTCTCTGTGTAGCTCTGGCTGTCCTGGAACTCACTCTGTAGACCAGGCTGACCTCAAACTCAGAAATCCGCCTGCCTCTGCCTCCCAAGTGCTGGGATTAAAGGTGTGCGTCACCACTGCCCGGCTATGTTTAACATTCTTAATAATCAGGGAAAAACAAATCAAAATAACCCTGAGATTCTACTTTACACCAATTAGAATGGCTAAGATCAAAAACTTAGACAACAGCACAAGTTGGCAAGAATGTGAAGAAAGAACACTCCTCCATTGCTGGTAGGATTGCAAACTAGTACAATGACTCTGAAAACCAATCTGGCAGATCCTCAGAAAATTGGAAAGAGATCTGTATGAAGACATAGCTATATCAGTCCTGGGAATGTACCCAAAAGATGCTCCACCTTACCACAGGACAGGTGCTCCACTATGTTCGTAGCAGCTTTATTTGTAATAGCCAGAATCTGGAAACAACCCAAATGTGCCTAACCAAAGAATAGGTATAGAAAGTATGGTTCCTTTACACAATGGAATACTATTCAGCTACTAAAAATGAGGATATCATGAATTTGGAGGCAAATGGATACAACTAGAAAATATCATCCTGAGTGAGGTAAGTCGGGCAGGACATGCATGGTATATACTCACTGATAAGTGAATATTAGCCAAAAAGTTCAGAATACCCATTATATAACTCACAGTCCATAGGAAGCTTAAGAAGAAGACTCCCAAGAGTGAATACCTGAAACACACTTAGAAAAGGAACAAAATAACCATGGGAAGAAGAGGGAGAGGGGAAACTGGGTATGAAAGGGGAAGGGAAGGGAAAAGGGAAGGGAAAGGGAAGGGAAAGGGAGGGGAAGGATCAGGTATGGGGAAAGACGGAAGAGATGCCCAGAGGGCTAGGAGAATGAATCAAAATATGCATCACTCGGAGATTAGGAGGCAGGGGGATCCTCTAGAAAGTCCCAGAGACCTGGGATATGAAAGGCTTCCAGGACTCAATGGGGAAGTCATTAGCTGAAATGCCCAACAGTGGGGAGATGGAACTTGAGGATACCGACTCCAATAGATAGACATGGTCCCCAGTTGAGGCAGGCCAAGTACCTGCAATTTTTTTTTTAACCCAGAACTGTTCCTGTCTAAAGGAAATGCAGGGACAAAAATGAACAGAGACTGAAAGAAAGGCTACCCAGTGACCTGTCCAACTTGGGATCTATCCCATGTGTACACACCAAATCCTGGCACTATTACTGAGGGGCCATATTGGGCCTGCAGACAGAAGCTGGTAGGGCTGTCCTCAGAGAGGCTCAATCAGCAGCTGACTGAGACAAAAATCAGATATTTGCAGCCAACTGAAGGACTGAAGAAGCAGAAGGAGATTATAACCCCATTGGAAGAATGACAATGTCAACTAACTTGGACCCTTCAAATCTCCTAGAGACTAAGCCCACAAGCAAGGAGCATACATGGCCTGTGGTTCATGGCCTCAGGCACATGTATAGCAGAGTACTGCCTTGTAGGGCCTCACTGGGAGAGGATGTGCTTGATCCTGTGGAACCTTGGTGCCCCAGGGTAAAGGAATGCTGGAGAGGGTGAGGTTGAAGTGGGTGGGCAGGTAGGAAGACATTCTTTCAGAAGCAGGGGAATGGGGTAAAAAAGCCAATGAGGGTGGTCCGGTAAGGGGGACAACTTTTGGAATGTAAATAAATGAAATAATTCATTAAAAACAAATTTTTCCATAAATTAATGAGTCCTTCCTTAAAAGAAGAAAATTCCAACCTTAGGTTCAAAGGTTAATAGTAACTTTTTCCCCCTACATTGGACTCTGTTTACAATTTGTTTATATTTTAATTAAAAAAAAACTTTTTTGTTGGCAAAAGGTTTTCTTTTTCTTGGAATTTCTCACAAGGTCTAGTTTGTTTCTGTCTAGTATACTATATATGTATTTGGACCTTGATCACTAATGTTCTGTCATTTCTAAAAAAAAAAGTAAATGGACAAAAATACATAATATAGGTTATTGTGCCATTTAAAAATAATATTCTTTTGTTATTGCTAAGGATGAATTTTACATTTTTTGTAGAACTTGATGTACTTTTGAAGTTTATTTTAATCAATTTTCAGTTACAGTATTAACCAGTCACACTTTAAGACAAATGTTGAGTTTGTTTCTAATTCTAAAGAAGCAAAACAACAAAAGATTCTTTTAGTTTCTCATGCATGTGCCTTAAATGTTCTCTGAATTTTATAAGACTTCTCCAGCTACAAAATTTGCCAAATGGAACAAACTGTGACTAAATGATTCTTGTATTTCAAGTATACCCTAGGAAGTGAGGTGACCGCTTGTTTGGTTGCATACACAACTACAATGGAAGTAAGAGTCTTGCCTCAAATTTGCTCAAACTTGATCTCAAATTTAAAAGAATATAGTCCAACTAAATTAAGTCCCTCATTTCCAAAGTCAAAGCATTTGAATTGAGAAGATATTGGCCAAACGTATACATTTCTGTTTGATGATGAATAAATTCTGTAGATCCCTTGCATAACATGATTATAGCTGGGTGTAATATATTTTTTGCTTGGAAATTGCTGAGACTATATCTTCAATGCCTTTGCAGCACATACAATTGTATAAGACGATAAATATGTTAATTATCACATCACATTGAACACAACTCAGTCATGTAGCAATTATCTAGTGTTCAACAGGTCCTACATTTATCACCTGGTACTTCAAAAATCACATTGGAGATCATTAACATACACAACTTTTATTTCAATTTACACATTAATAAGGAATTTAAGATTAGTAAAAGCCATAAGGTTCTCCATCATTTGCTATTAATATATTGTTGCTTTTCCTGAAGATGTATTTCTTTATTATAGCTTTATTCTTTGATTGATAGTATCTAAAAGTCAATGATAGCATAAGATCCAGACATAGCAAGCAGGTATATGAAGAAAGCCAGAAACTGAGTACCCTACTTATAGTCTATCTTTTCAAAGAAAGGTTGGTAGAGCTAATAACTTCATTCCTGTTGATTATCTATCTACAGCCTTGAATTCGTTCTACAAAATCATAAGAAGGTTTTTTTTTCTATTTAATTAAAATATGTTTTTTATTTTAGATATTTTCTTTATTTACATGCGAATTTCTCCATTCCCAGTTTCCCCTCCAAAAAACAAAGAAACAAACAAAAACAACAAAAACAAACCCCTGTTACCTCCCCCTTCCCCATGCCTGTCACCCCACCCTCTCTCACTTTCTGGCCCTGGCATTCCCCTACACTGGGGCTCAGAACCTTCACAGGGCCGAGGTCCTCTCCTCCTATTGATGATCGATTTTGCAATCCTCTACCATACACATGCTGCCTGAACAATCAGACCCCTCCATGTGCAGTCCTTGGTTGGTGGTTGAGACCCTGGGAGCTCCGAGGGGACCTCATAAAGTTGCAAAGCTTCTGTAAGGCAAAAGACACTGTCAATAGGACAAAACGGCAACCAACAAATTGGGAAAAGATCTTTACCAACCCTATATCTGATAGAGGGCTAATATCCAAGGTATACAAAGAACTCAAGAAGTTAGACTCCAGAGAACCAAATAACCCCATTAAAAATGGGGTACAGAGCTAAACAAAGAATTCTCAATTGAGGAACTCCGAATGGCTGAGAAGCACCTAAAGAAAAGTTTGACATCCTTAGTCATCAGGGAAATGCAAATAAGAAGGTTTTAAAGGCATCAATATCTCAAAAGTATCTTGTTGAGGAAAACAATAGATTAGAACAATGATTCTCAACCTATGTTCACATATCAGATATCCTGTGCACATCAAATATTAACATTATGATTCATGACAGCAGCAAAATTACAGTAATAAAGAAGCAATGAAATAATTTTATGATTGGTGTCGCAACATCAGAAAGTGTCACAGCATTAAAGGGTCCCAACCTTAAGAATGTTGAAAACCACTGGCTAACCACAGCTTTATTGGTTTAGCTTTCTTTATAAAAGTAATCTTTATTTTTTTCTTCTCGAATAAAAATTTATATAATTCTTGTAAGTAATATGGTTAAAATATTAAAACATTTTCAAGCTTTTTTGTAAATTATTTTATTTATTTACATTTCAAATGCTATCTCCTTTCCCTGTTTCTCCTCAGCAAACCCCCTAACCAATACCATCTTTAGCCTGCTTCTATGAGGATGCTCCTCCACCCAAATACCCACTCCTGTCTCACTGCCGTAGCATTCCTCTACACTGGGACATTAAGCCTTCACAGGACCAAGGGCCTCCCCTTTCACTGATGCCAGATAAGGCCCCTTCACCTCCTTCAATCCTTCCCCTAACTCCTCCACTGGGGTACCTGTGCTCATTGTGATGGTTGGCTGAGAGCATCCAACTCTATATTTGTCAGGATCTGGCCAAGCTTCTCAGGAGACAACTGTATCAGACTCCTGTCAGCAAGCACTTCTGGGCATCTGCAACAGTTTTTTGCACGTGGAATAGATCCCCAGATGGGACAGTCTCTGGATAACTTTTCCTTTAGTCTCTACACTACTCTTTTTCTCTGTATCTCCTCTAGACAGGAGCAATTTTGGGTTAAATTTTTGGAGATGGGAGGGTGGCCCCATCTCCCAACCATGCCTAATCTCTGGATATGGCCCAAACAGGTTCTCCCTCCCCTTGTGGGTTATTTCAACTAATGTCAATCCTGTGGGGTCCTAGGAGGCTACCCCCATTCCCCATTCCCATTGCTATACACCTCTGTTCAATTTCCTGACTCTCTGCACATCTCCTCCCATACCTTATTTGAACACAGAGCAATGCATTCACTGGGTTTCTTGCTCTAAATTTTCTTTGTGTTTAGCATACTGTATCAAAAACTTGTTGAGAATGACTATGAATCTACAGCTTTATGTTTCATTAATCATATTTCTTGTGATACAGTATGGTGTTGAATGAAAAGCCTACATTTATGCAAAATATTAGCAGAACTTTTCATATTAAAGATATGCTTTATTAATCTTAATAAATCATAGTTTGTTAGGACATTTCTGACTACTTCTCAAGTAAAATGGGGCTTGACTGTGCAGTAACAGTGTTTATGTCATGCTTCAATTGTTTTAGGTGAGACTCAGAGTAGCTTTACTGTTTTTGTTTATACAGGTAAGCCCAATCTATGCATTGGAAATGATTGATGAACTGCAGTCCCACATGTAGTGTTTGTCATCAGTCATGTGCTGAAGTGACATTTCTTTATGTATTTTGGCATAAACATATGCAACTACTGGCAAAGCATTTGACCCTAGAGTCTGACTATTTGTCATTCTAATCTTTTTTCCCAAAAGTAGGGAAAGTTACTGTATATTCTATCTTCATGCACACTGCTAATTATTCAACAGACAGTAAAATATAGTTTGTGACTGGGATTGTACAAATTGCTGAATGTGCGACCTTCATTTCATTAGCCAGGCAGATAGCTCCTATGCAGGAAAAATAAAGTTGAGAAGCATGAAAATGTCAAGGAAGAGAGACATATTGAACTTTTAATGGCTTTTCAGTCTTTGGGCAGAAGAGAAAAACAAAGGAAAGAAGGAAGGAAGGAAGGAAGGAAGGAAGGAAGGAAGGAAGGAAGGAAGGAAGGAAGGAAGGAAAGACCAAAAAAGAAAAGGCTGAAGGGAGAAAGAAAGAAATGAACAAAGACAGGGATGGAAGAGGGGGAAAATATCTGTAGTTTAACAACTATAATGGAGAAGCAAAGGTTAAGAAAAATATATTACATACTAACCACCTTTGAATATAGTTTTCTTACAATGTACCTTAGCTACAATGCAACTAAGTTTGACTCATATAATATAGACAGAGATAAATGCAAAACCTCATAACCTGCAGGCTTGATGTTGAAACTCTATGTTGTGTTGCTTTAATACTTCTGTTTACTTACTGGTAAAACTGTCAAGAAAATAATGTGTGAAATACCATTCTGAGAAAGACACCATATCCCCTTTGGATAACTTGGCTATATATATATATATATATA
>NW_022196896.1:14375780-14387589 GCF_008632895.1 Mastomys coucha
ATATATATATATATATATATTTAAAAGGCTAAATGAATATCAGTACAGAAAATGAAGAGAGAGAGTTAAGTAGCTTCCAAGAGTTTATGGAACAAACCATGAAATGTCATTTCTTTGTCATGAAGCTCACTAAAGCAGCAAATAGGTAAAAATTGTTAAAAAAATTGGAGATTGAGATTCTATATGGATTAATGTAAGATTAAGACATTGTCAATAAGAAAGAAGATCATATGACCAAGTTTATGTTACAAGAGTATTTCCTTACCATCAGATAATTGTAACTATTGAGCTATGGAATAACTGGCAAGATGTGGACAGGTTGAGATGGAGGGCTATTAGTACTAATCTGGTTTGCTGTTACAAAACACACTTTCTTAGTTCACTAGGAGAGAGTAGGCTATTTATCAAAGTGAGAAGGTGCTAAGGAGGAGATATTCTGATACATTCTGATAGTGAAACAAAACAAAACAAAACAACAACAGCAACAACAAAAACCAACCAAACCACCATCCCCCCCAAAAAAATACACTATTGGGTAAAAGTATAGGACTTGGTTGGTTTTGGGGTTTTTTTGATGTTGTTATTATTATATAATGTTTTTAACTCATGTTATGGGGCAGAGTATGTGTTCTTTACCAAGATAAAGAAAGAACTGTAAAGAAAAATAGATTGAGAAAGAAAAAGAAGAAGGAGGATGAGGACTAGGATGAAAATGAGGAGGGAGGAGGAGAACGATGAGGAAGAGGAGGGAAGGAGGATGACGACGAGGATGAGGAGGGAGGAGGATGACGAGGAGAATGAGGACGATGAGAAAGAGGAAGAGGAGGAGGACGACGAAGTGGAGGAGAAGGAGGAGGAGAGGAAGGGGAAGGGGAAAGAGAAGAAGGAGGAGGAGGAGGAAGAGGAAGAAGAGGAGGAGGAGGAGGAGGAGGAGGAGGAGAAGGAGGAGAAGAAGAAGCAGGAGAAGGAGAAGGAGAAGAGGGAGAAGAAGCAGTGTAGGATCTAACACATACATTGCATTAGACATAATTTGGTAATTATCCAATCTTTAGGTAAAATAAATGTGACAAAATTACATGGTGAGCTTTTTCATATTTTACCCCATTTTAATCTTATCTTCTCCTTGACAATATCATTCACTTGCTATAAATGAAATCTAAATGAGACATCATTATCTAGAAATAGTATGTTGATGACCTAGCTACTCAAGGGCAGGTGGCTTAAGTCTGTGCCTCTTTCTTGTATGTAATCTTTATATGGAGCATGAGAAGTTTCTCAGGCAGCATGGGAGGACAGGGAGACACGAGCTAATGAGCACCTCAGTCCCTGCAGTCTTTCCTCAGGCCTTTCAAAGCTGTGTCTGGCATATTGTTAATCACTGTTGCATTTGTACTCCCTTGTCAAAGTGTATTCCGGATTTGTTCTGAAAAGTATGGGAACCAACAAGAACCCACAATATGCCCTTCTCTCAGTTTCCAGCTCAGGATGAAAAAACTCTTCAAGCAAAATTGGGGAAAGATCTATAGTTGCATTCCCTTTTTATCTCCTCTGTCTTAGAAAAAAAGGTTGCTTTTTGGTTTGGCCTAAACTTTTACTTTATACTATTTGTTTTACATTTTTCCAATTTGTGTGATTATACTAATATAAGAATGGAAATAAGTATATTCCAAATTGCATGAATCAGAAGATTCACATTAAACTAAGTGATACATTTGAGAGTAACAACAATAGAACAAAGAACACAATTCAGTAATTGATGACCACTGATGAAAGAGTCCACACTATTGGGTTTGGTATGTGATGGCATTACAACATTCTTTTGATTTTGACTCACCTTTAAATTTTTATAGTAGTAGGAATCTGGCTTATAGCATAAAATCCAGGTAAGTAGTTTTCTCTCCTTGTTGATATGAGTGGAACATCCCAAAGAAATATGAAGCCTAGCTTCAAGATATCTGTGGTGACATCTTTATTAACATGGTCAAGTTCCTCTGCATTTTCCCATGGGTATTCTCCTCTTGCCTTGGTTGTAAATCTTAACCATATAATCTAAACCCTAAGAATCTTCTTTTGATGACTATCCTGTTTAATAAATTGATCTAGTACTGAAATTATTATGAGATGGAATAGGGATACATATAAAGGTGCACACATAGGTGTGAACAGCTTCCAATGCAATTTGTCCTCTTGAGTTTTCAACATATTTTTTGCCAAGTATACATGATGAAAACTCTTCAAATAGATGTTTACATTGACTCATTTACTTATATTAATTCAACAAAATTTTGTCATATAGATACCTATTTTAGGAGTTGTACATTGACAGACAAATAATCCATTTGCTCTGTTTTATCAAATTGATGCACTGATGGAGAAAGCAGACAATATAAAAATACTAGATAGTTTTAAAAATAGGAATTAATTATATCTATCAAAACTATAATAACATAGAAGATGCTGGTAGCATTTGCTTTAGTGAGCATCATAGAAAGGCCTATGTAACATGTTTGTCAATAGAAACTTGACAAATAATTGGGGTTAAGAATCAGCACTAAAATGGCCATTCACAATATGACCAAGGGTTCTTTCCTATTGAAGTATGGACATTTCTTTTTCTCCCAGTGTCTCCTTCCTCTCTTTATTGTTCCCTCACAGTATGACATAGACAATGCAATGACTACAGTTCTCTTAAAAATTTAGAACTTCTGTACACATTCTCACTTATATTAGAAATTATATCCAGATAATCACCCAGAATTTTTTGCCACCAGATAGTTACTTTTACATATTCCCAGGAATTAGGAGAGGCTTCACTTTTCTCTATAGAGATGATTTATCAGTCTGAGTTTTCTCTAAATTACTAAGCAAAATCAGTGGATATAAAAGAACTTCTTTAAGGTAAACATGGAAAAAAATAAGATAGAAATTGGCAGCCTACTAAGACAAAAAGTATGTTCATTAACAAAACCTTAAAAAGAAAAGTGCAAAATTACCACTTTGAAAACCTACTCCCTTATCACAGTTCTGTGACGATACATACAGCTAACCTCGCCTGCAGTGAAACAATTTCAGGACAGATATATAAGGACATCATTTAAGTCCACATTCCCTTTCATCATAAAACTGGGCAAGGAAAGAGTTATCCAAGATGCCTTGCTAAGTGTGTAAGGGTTGAGAGTACCATCCTGGCTGCGTGAGCTTGGCCAAGCTACTTGACACCATGTCTCAGTTTCTTCAAATGTAAATGGAGGTAATGACCCTTACCTCATGGGGTTTTTATACGGATTACATAAGCTAATGTGCAGAAAGCACACACCATGGGACCTGGCATGTGGTCAGCACTCAGTAATTATGAGGTCTAATTATCAATGTAGGCCATTATCTTTTACCTCTAGATTCCTTATCTGATGCACACAGAGGTATGAATAAGAGAAGCACTTGAAAGAAAGGAAAACTGGGAGGGGTGACTAATACATATCCCACAGCAATTATCACCTGCAAAACTTTGAACTTCCATTTTTCACTAAGTTCAGGGGTTTGCCAATTATATTAGTTGTATAAGTGTTTATCAAATCAAATGGGAGAATAACTATACCTCCACTGATATGAGCAATGCCAGATGCTTTTAGCCAGATGAATGCATGTTCTCTTGTATTCTGTATCTGAATGCATGGTATATTGTGTATCTGAACTTATGTCATGTTATGTATCTGAATGCATAGTATCCTGCACATCTGAAAGTATGATACATTGTGTATCTGAATATATGGAATATTGTATATTTGAATGCATATTGTATTGAGCATGGAAGAAATTGTTGAAAGATATTATTTAGGTTCCACAAATGCAGTTTTCTAAAGACAATCACATTCAGTTATTGAATTTTCAGAATTTTTTTCATATACAAGGTATAAGGAAGGCTATTAGATCAAGTTAAAACAATCACAGTCTAAAAATCAAAGATACTAAAAATTTATATCAGAAACAGCAACTTATAGCTTGGCTGTATAGTTTGACTGTCATTTATGCTAATGAAAAACCAGAAAGTGAGCAAGAAGAAATATTACTACATTCAGAATATCACCTAGAATACATGAAAGTCCAATGCCTTTTCTTTTCTTCCTGATACGTGCATGAAGAATGGAAAGTGTCTTATATCAAAGTTACTCTGGGATAATCTACTACTAATAAAGAGCCCATAGGCAGTATCCAAATTAACAAAATCAGAAATGAGAAGGGAGGCATAACAAAAGAAATGGTTGAATTTCAAAATAATCATTAGATCCTACCACAGAAGCCTATACTTGACAAAACTGGAAATTCTAAATTAAGCAGATGGTTTTCTATACAGATGTCACGTACCAAAGTTAGATCTAAAAAAAAGGTAAATTATCTAAACAGGTCCATATCACACAAGAAAATAGAAGAAGTCATTAAAAACCTCCCCAACCAAAAAATGCCCAGGGCTACATGGATTTAGTGCAGAATTCTAACAGACCTTCAAAGAAGACGTAATACCAATATTCCTCAAACTATTTCATAAAATAGAAACAGAAGGAACACTACCTAATTCATTCTATGAAGCCACAATAAGTCTGATACCTACACCACACAAGAACCCAATCAAAAAAAGAATTTCATACCAATCTTGCTTATGAATGTTGATGTAAAAATACACAATAAAATTCTTGCAAACTGAATCCAAAAGCACATCAAAACCATCATTGACCATGACTAAGTAGGTTTCATCCCAGGAATACAAGGTTGGTTCAATATATGAAAATACATTAGTGTAATCCACTATATAAACAAACTCAAGGAAAAAAATCACATGATCATCTCCTAACATTCACAAAAGGCATTTGACAAAATACAGTACCACTTCATGTTAGAGAGATCAGAAATAAAAAGCCCATACCTAAACATTATAAAAGCAACTTACTGCAAACCAACAGCCAATATCAAATTAAATGGGCATATACTTGAATCAATCTCACTAAAATCAGGAACAAGAAATGGATGCCCACTCTTTCCAAATCTACTTAATGTAATACTCAAAGTGCTAGCTAGAACAATAAGACAACAAAAAGAGATCAAGATGATAAAAATTGGAAAAGAAGAAAAAGTATCACTATTTTCAGATGATATGATAGTATACATAAGTGACCCCAAAAATTCTACCAGAGAACTTTTCCAGCTGATAAACAACTTCTGCAAAGTGGTCAGATATAAAATCAACTCAAGTAAATCAGCAGCCTTCCATTATACAAATGATAAACAGGCTGAGAAAGAAATTAGAGAAACAACTCCCTTCACAATAGCCACAAATAATATAAAATATCTTGGACAAACTGTGATGAAACAAGTGAAAGATCTGTATGACAATAACTTCAAGTCTCTCAGGAAAGAAATTGAAGAAGATCTCAGAAAATGGAGAGACCTCCCATGCTCATGGTTTGGCAAAATTAACATAGTAAAAATGGCCATCCTACTGAAGGCAATCTACAGATTCAATGTAATCCTCATCACAATCCAAACACAATTCTTCAAGGACATGGAAAGGGCAATTCTCAAATTAATCTGCAAAGGCAAAAAAAAAAAAGAAAGAAAGAAAAAGAAAGGAAGAAAGAAAGAAAGAAAGAATAGTGAAAACAATTCTTAACAATAAAAGAATGGCTGGGGGAATTACTGTCTCTGACCTGAAGCTATACTACACAGCAATACTGATAAAAACTTCATGGTATTGGTATAGAGAGATCCATTGATAATTGAAGAATAGAGTTAAGAGGCAGAAATAAAACCTCACGCTTATGTACACTTGATGTTTGACAAAGAAACCAAAATTATACAATGGAAAAAAGAGAACATTTTCAATAAATGGTGTTGGTCTAATTGGCTAACTGTATGTAGAAAAATAAAAATAGACCCATATTTGTCACCTTGCACATAGCTCAAGTCCAAGTGGTCTAGGACCTCAACATAAAATGAGATACACAGAATCTAATAGAAGAACAAAGTGGAAAAGAGCCTTGAATTCATTGTAACAGGAGGAAGCTTTCTAAACAGAACACTAATAACACATTCTATAAGATCAAGAATTGATGAATGGGACCTCATGAAACTGGAAAGCTTCTGTAAGGCAAAAGACATAGTCAATGAGACAAATCGGCAAACTACAGATTGGGAAAAAAACTTCACTAACCCCACATCCAATAGAGGAATCATATTCAAAATATATAAAGAACTCAAGAAGCTAACCACAAAAAAAAAAATCAAAAAATGGTGTATAGAACTAAGCCAAGAATTCTCAACAGAGAAACCTTGAATGGCTGAGAAGCAACTGAAGAAATGTTCAAAGTCATTAGTGATCAGAGAAATGCAAATCAAAAAGACCCTGATATTCCACCTTATACCAATCAGAGTGACTAAGATCAAAACCTCAGGTGACAGCACATATTGGCCAGGATGTGGAGAAAGAAGAACATTCTTTAATTGCTGGTGGAAGAATACTATCCAAAATATATAAAGAACTCAAGAAGCTAACCACAATAAAAGCAAAACAAAACAAAAAACAAAAACAAACAAACAAACAAAAAACCACAAACAAACACATCAAAATTGGGGTATAGAACTAAACCAAGAATTCACAACAGAGGAAACTCGAATGATTGAGAAGCACCTAAAGAAATGTTCAAAGTCCTTAGTGGTCAGAGAAATGCAAATCAAAACAACCCTCATATTCAGCCTTACACTAATCAGAATGGCTAAAATCAAAAATTCAGGTGACAGCACATATTTGTGAGGATATGGAGAAAGAGGAAGACTCCTCCATTGCTGGTGGGACTGTAAACTGATACAACCACTCTGTAAATCAATATGGAGTTCCCTCAAAAAATTGGAAATAGATCTACCTGAAGACCCAGCAATATCACTCTTGGAAAAATATACCCAAAAGATACCCTACCGTGCCACAAGGACATGTCTTCCACTATATTTATAGTGGCCTTGTTTGTGATAGCCAGAAGCTAGAAATCACCCAGATGTCCATGACAGGAGAATGGATACAGAAAATGTGGTCCTTTTACACAATGGAATACTACTTAGCTATAAAAAGCGAATACGCCCTGATTTTTTTTTTCAGGCAAAAGGATGGAACTAGAAAATATCATGCTGAGTGAGGTAACTCAGACCCAAAGACATGTATTGTATGTACTCACTAATAAGTGGATATTAGCCAAAAAATTGTATAGAATATTCAAGATACAGACCACAGAACTCAAAAAGATCAACAAGCTTGAGGGGCCCAAGTGAGGATGTATCAATCCCACTTGGGAAGGAAAAAAATAAAGCAATACCTAGGGGGATGGCACAAAAATTTATAACTTTGGCAGTATATACAGAAAGACAAAATCATAAAATGTCTGACGCTAATTCCAAAATCTGAAATGGAGCAAGCTAAGTAGCTCAATTCTGTGATTTCATTATTTAGAAGTCTGTGACAAGATTATCCATTCAATGAGCTGTAAAGAGTGTTAGTTCCAGGCAAGCATGAACTATTAGCAGATCTTGTCTCAAACAGTGACAAAATGTCTCTGACATAGTAGGGGCTACTTAGCATAACTGTCCTCTGAGAGGCTCCACCCAGAAGCTGACCAAAACAGATACAGGAACCCACAGCCAGACATTAGACAGAGCCCAGGAATTCTTTTGGAAGAGTTGAGGGGAAGATTAAGGAACCTGGAGCTGATAAGAAGTTCAAAAGATCAATAGAGTCAAGTAATCTGGACCATTGGGGGCTCTCAGAGACTAAACCACCTACCATAGAGCATACATGGGCTGGACCTAGGCCCTCTGAACACATGTACAGAAGTCCTGTTGGTCTTCATGCAGCTCCCAAACTATACTTGACTTTTTGCCTGCCTGTGGATCCTGTTCTTCTAACTGGGCCACCTTGTCTGGCCTTAGTAGGAGAGTATATACCTAGTCCTGCAGTGACTGGATGTACTTAAGGGTTAGCACCCAGAGGTCCCCCTTCTCTTCTGGGAAAGGGAAGTATAAGGGCTATGTGATAAGGAGGACTGGAAGGAGAGAGCACGACAGCCAGGATATAAAGTGAATAAATAAATAAATTGATGGAGAAAAAAATAGGAGTTAGAGATGGTTTGTGATTATTAGCACTGTGCACCTCTTCCAGAGGATAAAGTTGGTTATTTGTATCAACATGGTATACATTGTGGCTCACAATCATCTGTAACTCCAGTCTCACAGAATTAAACATTCTCTTCTTGTTCTGTAATCATCGAGAATGTGCATGGTGCACCAATGTATATGCAAACAAAGTGCCTATACACAAAAATGTTTTCTTAGTAAGTATAGCAATAATGCCTGATTCATTTGGGTGAGGTTTAATTCTGGTGAGATGAGATCTTACAAAAATAAAAAAAATTACTGAAAATATAATTGAAATTAAATATCTAGCATTTATTTATATGTATATTAAAATTTATAGAGAGCAGATCTTGGGCACAAGCTCCACAGCCAGTCCCACAACACCCAGAGGAAGCTCCACTCCTAGGTGCTCTGACACACCCAGGATCAGAGGTGAGGAGGAACCAACATCTGTCCCAACACTGGGAATAACTGGGACCAGCGGGACTAGGCACACAGGAACTCCGCCAGCCCAGTGACTCCAGTTCCTTCAGGTCTGTCTGGGTTGGTGTCCTGAGCAGACCTTGTGTGCAAGCTCCGAAGCCTGTCCAACAACACACAGAGGAAGCTCTACTCCCAGGTGATCTAACAAGCCCAGGATCACAGGATCACAGAGGCAGCTTGACTCTGAGGAGGTCTGACACAACCAGGATCACAGGAAGGACGGGCTCCACTCAGATTTAGCAAGGGCAGGTAGCACTAGAGATAACCAGATGGCAAGGGGCAAGCATAAGAAAATAAACAACACAAACCAAGGTTACTTGGCATCATCAGAACCCAATTCTCCCACTATAGCAAGTCCTGGACACACCACTACACTGGAAAAGCAAGATTCAGTTATAAGATCACTTCTCATGGTGATAATACAGGACTTTAAGAAAGACATAAATAGCACCCTCAAAGAAATACAGAAGAACACTGGTAAACAGCTAGAAGTCCTTCAAGAGGAAACACAAAAATCCCTTAAAGAACTACAGGAAAACACAATCAAACAGGTAAAGGAAATGAGCAAAACCATCCAGAATCTAAAAGTGGAAACAGAAACAATAATAATGATAATAAAAAAACAGAAAGCTAAACAACCCCGGCCATACAAAACCTAGGAAAGACATCAGGAGTCATAGGTGCAAACATCACCAACAGAATACAAGAGATAGAAGAGAGAATCTCAGGGGCAGAAGACACCGTAGAAAACATTGACACAACAATCAAAGAAAATGTAAAAAGCAAAAAGCTCCTAACCCAAAACATCTAGAAAACCCAGGACACAATGAGAAGACCAAACCTAAGGATAATAGGTGTAGAAGAGAATGAAGACTTCCAAGGTAATGGGCCAGCAAAGCTCTTCAAAAAAATTATAGAAGAAAACTTCCCTAACCTAAAGAAAGAGATGCCCATGAACATACAAGAAGCCTACAGAACTCCAAATAGACTGGACCAGAAAAGAAATTCCTCCCAAAACATAATAATAAAAACACCAAGTGCACAAAACAAAGAAAAAATTTTAAAAGCAGTAAGGGAAAAAGGTCAAGTAACATATAAAGGCAGGCCTATCAGAATTACACCAGACTTCTCACCAGAGACTATGAAAGCTAGAAGATCCTGGGCAGATATCACACAGACCATACAAGAACACAAATTCCAGTCTAGGCTACTATATCCAGCAAAGTTCTCAATTACCATAGATGGAGAAAACAAGATATTCCATAATAAAACAAAATTTACACAATTTCTTTCCACAAATCCAGCCCAATAAAGGGTAATAGATGGAAAAAATTCAACATAAGGAGCAAAACTATGCCCTAGAAGAAGCAAGAAAGTAATCTTTCAATAAATCCACCCAAACTTAATTCCACCTCTTACAACAAAAACAACAGGAAATGACAATTACTTTTTCTTAATATATTAATATGAAAATTAATATTACCAACATATCCTAATCAATTGAAATTCAATAATATGAGGAATCAGAAATTTTTGATTGTCATTCAATTGTCTCTCTAATTTGGTAATTGGAGAAATAGGTCCAATATTGGACACTATCAGCTTGTTTGTTTATGGCAGTGTCTGGCTGTGTACAACATAAGGGTCTTGAAATCTTGCTTCTCCTATCTTAGCCTTTCTATTAGTAGTATTGTTTATTTCATATTTTTACACTATACTCTGGTTTTCAGAACAGCTTACATATTTCAGAAGTATTTATATACACAAAGGAAACATAGACAATTAACTTGCGAGGTGGCTTGGAAGAGAACAACAAAGTGTGAGACTGAATGCTTTGCTTGACCTTTGTAACTCTTGTATCAAGTGTGAAGAAGAGGACTTTATAAGTTACTCTTTCTCTGAGATGAATGCTTTTCCAAATTATCACAGCTAATGAATCAAATTCTTACCCTCACCTAATGTCTGTGCCACCCTCCAAGCAGAACCATTGTTCATTGAAACAGTTGGTGAATGACTTTATGGACAGACCATCTTAATACCTACACCATTTCTTAAATTAATGTAACCTGTTTTCTGTGGGCTGAGAATAAAGTCACTCACTCAAGTCAAATACCTTTGACCATAGCAGGAAGTCTATATCCAAAAATTGTGGCTACAATTCATTTCTTGGTACAGCAGAACTGTCAACTCTCAGCTTTGCTATGATGGAGGTAAAATCCTTTGGTGATGTGAGGATCACTGAAGTACAGCCTTATTACAATGAAATTCAAGGTCTAAAAATTGTTCTTATTTTGGGTGTGTACCACAGTAAGAGCCAAGATTTTGAGCTCTACTAAATACAAAAGAAAAAAATTTATATATTTATGTTCATTTAAGAAAATACTAGTAGTGATGTATTATTTTGAAGTATACAGTTAATATGTTTGGAGTTATTTAAAATTTATATTGAGATAAATGTATTTTCACTATTGCTGTAGATGAGCATCTACATAAACTGTTAAGTTGATTGTTGTTTTTTATCAAACAACTTTTATAATACTTATTTTTATTGTGATAATATTTTATAAATTTTAAGGAATATGACAAAAAAGAATTGAAAGGGGGTCTCTGGGAGGAGTGGGGGTACAAAAGGGAAGCAAGAATGTGATTTAATTCTATTTACTTAAAATATATTTTAAATGTTAACAAATTCAGATAAATTGAAATTATATAACTTTTCTCATCATAATGCAATAAAAGTTTTAAAAAATAGAGAAGAGCATTTCTTTGATTCTAGTTTGTACAAACAAAATAAAGGAATCTATATAAAAAATAAAATAAAATTTATAGTGTAAATGGGGATACAAATAGACCATATTATCAAAATATTAGGTAAAGTGGTATAAAGATAATCAAAGAGATATGAGCATTAATAAACCATTCAAATATGTGGAGTTGTCTGTGGACACCAGAGATTGAGAGTAGCAGACAAGTGAAACCATGGAATCTTTTATGGTTCTCTAGCATTTTGCCATTCATTACTTAGCCATGATTTGGACTAATTTTTCTCATGCTATATTGGCTGGTTTTGTGTACCAACTTGACACAGTCTTGAGTTATCACAGAGAAGGGAGCTTCAGTTGGGGAAGTGCCTCCATGAGACCCAGCTGTGGGGCAT
>NW_022196896.1:14388767-14399132 GCF_008632895.1 Mastomys coucha
AGGGCAGAGCTGGAGAAGTGACCCAAGCCCTTGGAGGAATCCAGAAGATTGTGAGTGGATCCCAGACACTGGACGGTTGGACTTTGATTTTTGCTTTTGATTGTGACTGAGCTCACCAAGCTTCTAAAGGGGGAATCCTAGTGATACCTTCTATTAAAACTCCTCCCACCCTACATAATCTTTGGCTGTAGATCCTGCATCTTCCCCAACTGCTACTGGAGGAAGCCTCTCTGATAATTACTGGACAAGGCACTGAACAGTGAGTATAGCAGAATACCATTCAGAATAATTTAGTTCATGTATACAAGTCTTAAAACCAGTTGTATTTACATTAACCTTGATCTGAGTTATTCATATAAATTTCTTGAGTAATTTATATATTTTGGATATTAGTCCTCTATCCCATGTGGACTTGATTAAATATATATATATATACCTTTCCCCATTCTGTAGGCTACTGCTTTGTCCTATTGACAGTGTCCTTTGCCTTACAGAAGCTTTTTAGTTTCATGAGGTCCCATTTTGTAACTATTGATTTTAATAACTCGAATTATTGGTCTTCTTTCACAGATATAATTCCCACATTTTCTTTTATCAGTTTCAAAAGTGTATCTGGTTTTAGGTTGAGGACTTTGGTCCACTTGAACTTGAGTTTTGTTCAGAGTGATGGATATTGATCTATTTTTATTGTTCTAGAATCATCCATCGAGGTCAACCGGGAACATTTGTTAAAGATGCTTTCTCTTTTTCATTGTGTATTTCTGGCTTCTTTATAAAAAATCAGGTGTATACATGTATGTGGGTTTCTCTGAGTCTTCTATGTGATTCTTTTAATCAAGTTGTCTTTTTTATCTCAGTACCATGCAGTTTTTATTAATACTTCTCTGTAGTACAATTGAAATCAGGGATGATGATACATCTACGAGATGTTTTATATTTCAGAATTGTTTTAGCTATCCTAGGTTTTTTGTTTGTTTGTTTTTCCATATGAAGTTGATACTTGTCATCTCAAGGTATGTAAAGAATTGTGTTGTATTTTTGATGTGGATTGCATTGAATATGTAGATTATTTTTGGTAGGATGACCATTTTTCTATGTTAATTATATCAGTCCAAGAGCATGGGAGATCTTTAATCTTCTGATATCTTCTTCAATATCATTCTTCAAAGACTTGAACTTCTTGTCACACAGGTCTTTCACTTGCTAGGTTAGAGTTATTCGTAGATAATATATATTATTTGAGGTCATTGTGAAAGGTGTGGTCTCTCTGATTGCTTTATTGGTCTGTTTGTCATTTGTATATAATAATGATACTTGTGGTGGTGTTTGTTTGTCTGTTTGGTGTTTCAGTTTTGTTTTGTTTTGTTTTGAGTTAATAATTATATCCATATATTTTTTGAAAGTGTTTATTCTATAAGAGTTCCATAATGGAAATTTTAGGATCACCTATGCAGACTATCATATCATATGCAAATAAAGATATTTGACTTTGCTTTTTCTAATCTATATAGCTCTGATCTCTTTCAGATATCTTATTGTTCTAACTAAGGTTTCAAGTAATATATTGACTAGATAAGAAGAGAGTGAACAATGTTGTTTTGCTTCCCATTTTAGTGGAAATGATTTAAGTTTTTCCTATTGAATTTAATATGGCTATATGCTTCTTGCAAATTTCCATTTTATTTATTCACTTTTTCTTGATTTAAGTTTTATTGCATTATGATGAGAAAAGATACATGATTTCAATTTATTGGAATTTATTGACATTTAAATACATATAAATAAATAGAATTAAATCACATTCTTGTTTCCCTTTTGTACCCCAACTCCTCCCAGAGACTCCCCCTTCAATACCTACAATAACTGTTTTTGTCATATTCTTTAAAATTTATAAAATATTATAAAAATAAAAATGAGTATAATAAAAGCTGTTTGATATAAAACAACAATCAATTTAACAGTATTATGTAGATATTTGTCTACAGCAATACTGAAAATACATGTTTTTCTCAATATAAATTTTAAATAACTCCAAACATATTAACTGTGTATTTTAAAATGATATATCACTACTAGTATTTCCTTAAATGAACATTATAAGTATATAAAGTCTTTTTGTTTCTTTATTTGTTTTGTGTTTAGTAGAGCTTAAGATATGGCTATTACTGTGGTACAAGCCCAAAAATAAGAACAATTTTAGACATTGGATTTCATTGTAATAAGGGTGTACTTCAGTGACCCTCACATCACCAAAGGATTTTACTTCCATTGTAGCTAAGCTGAAAGTTGACAGTTCTGCTGTGCCAAGGAATGAATTGTAGCCACAATTTTTGGATACAGACTTCCTGCTATGGTCAGAGCTATTTGACTTGAGTGACTGTCATCATTCTTAGCCTACACAGAACAGGTTACATTCATTTAAGAAATGGTGAGTATATTAAGATGGTCTATCCATAAAGTCATTCACCAATTGTTTCAATGAACAATGGTTCTGCTTGGAGGGTGGCACAGACATTAGGTGAGGGTAAGAATTTGGTTCATTAGCTGTGATAATTTGGAAAAGCATTCATCTCAAAGAAAGAGTAACTTATAAAGTCCTCTTCCTCAAACTTGATACAAGAGTTACAAACATCAAGCAAAGCATTCAGTCTCACACTTTGTTGTTCTCTTACAAGCAACCTCCCAAGTTAATTATCTATGTTACTTTTGGCTGTATAAATAATTTTGAAATGGGTAATCCCTTCTGAAAACCACAGTATAGTGTAAAAACATGAAATAAACAATACTCCTAATACAGAGGCTGAGATAGGAGAAGCAAGATTTCAAGACCCTTATGTTGTACACAGCAAGACACGGTCACATACAAACAAGCTGAAAGTATATAGGGATTGTACAATATTGAACCTATTTATCCAGTTACCAAATTAGAGAGATCATTGGATGATAGTCAACAAAATTCTAATTCCTCATATTTTTGGATTTCAATTGATTAGGATATGCTGGTAATATTAATTTTTATATTAAGATATTAAGGAAAAATAATTGTTACTTCCTGCTGCTTTTGTTGTAAGAGGTGGAATTAGGTTGAAAGATTACTTTCTTGCTTCTTCTAGGGTGTAGTTTTGCTCCTTATGTTGATGTTTTCCATCTATTATCCTTTGTAGGGCTGGATTTGTGGAAAGATATTGTGTAAATTTGGTTTTATCATGGAATATCTTGGTTCTCCATGTATGGTAATTGAGTGTTTTGGTGGGTATAGTAGCCTGGGCTGGCATTTGTGTTCTCTTAGGGTCTCTATGACATCTACCCAGGATCTTCTAGCTTTCATAGTCTCTGGTGAGAAGTCTGGTATAATTCTGATAGGCCTGCCTTTATATGCTGCTTGACCTTTTTCCCTTACTGCTTTTAAAATTCTTTCCTTGTTTAGTGTATTTGGTGTTTTGATTATTATGTGTCGGGAGAAATTTCTTTTCTGGTCCAGTCTATTTGGAGTTCTTTAGGCTTCTTGTATGTTCATGGACATCTCTTTCTTTAGGTTAGGGAAATTTTCTTCTATAATTTTGTTGAAGATATTTACCTTGGGAGTCTTCACTCTCTTCTATACCTATTATCCTTAGGTTTGGTCTTCTCATTGTATTCTGGATTTTCCAGATGTTTTGGGTTGGGAGCTTTTTGCTTTTTGTATTTTCTTTGACTGTTGTGTCAATGTTTTCTATGGTGTCTTCTGCCCCTAAGAGTCTCTCTTCTGTCTCTTGTATTCTGTTGGTGATGCTTCCATCTAATTCCTCATTTCTTTCCTATGTTTTCTATCTCCAGGGTTGTCTCTCTTTCTGATTTCTTTATGGTTTCTATTTCCGTTTTTAGTTTCTGGATGGTTTTGTTCATTTCCTTTACCTGTTTGACTGTGTTTTCCTGTAGTTCTTTAAGGGATTTTTGTGTTTCCTCTTGAAGGACTTCTAGCTGTTTACCAGTGTTCTTCTGTATTTCTTTGAGGGTGCTATTTATGTCTTTCTTAAAGTCCTGTATTATCATCATGAGAAGTGATTTTAGATCTGAATCTTGCTTTTTTAGTGTGATGGTGTGTCTAGGACTTGCTATGGTGGGAGAATTGAGTTCTGATGATGCCAAGTAACCTTGGTTTGTGTTGCTTATTTTCTTAGAGTTGTCCCCCCGCCCCCGCCATCTCTAGTGCTACCTGCCCTTGGTAAATCTGAGTGGAGCTTGTCCTTCCTGTGATCCTGGTTGTGTCAGAACTCCTCTGAGTCAAGCTGTCTCTGTGATCCTATGCTTGTTAAAGCACCTGGGAGAGGAGCTTCCTCTGGGTGTTGTGGGACTACCTGCAGAGCTTGCACCCAAGGTCTGCTCAGGGCACCACTGACCCAGATAGACTGGAAGCAACCAGAGCCACTGGGAGGGTGGAGTTCCTGTGTGCCTGAGTCCTGCTGGTCCCAGTTACTCCCAGTGTTGGGACAGATGTTGTGTCCTCTTCACTTCTGATCCTGATTGTGTTAGAGCGCTCTGGGTGTTGTGGGACTGGCTGCAGAGCTTGAGCCCAAGGTCTGCTCAGGGCACTGCCAGCCCAAACTTCAAATTTCCTTTATTTTGTTTAAATATGTCCATTGTGTCCCTAATATCTCCAATACATTTATTATGAAAGAGTATTTGATCTTTGCCAGTTGCCATTTTTGCATCTGATGATCATGTGGTTGCATGTTTTTTTTTCTTTCATTTTTTTAAAAAAAATAATGCATTGTTTTCAAATATTGAACCTGTCCTAAATTAATGAGATGAAGTCTACCTGATCATGTTGGATGATCTTTGTGATGTGTTATTGAGTTAATTCTTTAAATGTCTAAATCTGGTAGAAATCTGTGCTAAAACCATCTGGCTCTTGGTTTTTTTGGTTGGTTGGTTGGTTGGTTCAGTTCAGTGTATTTGTTTTATTTGTTTGATTGTGTTTTTAACTGCTAGACATTTGATGACTTCTATTTTACTAGTATTTATAGGTCTATTTAAATTTTTTATCTGATTTGATTTAACTTTGCCGAGTGGTACTTATCAAAAGAAATTATCCATTTCTTTTAGATTTTCTATTTGGTGGAGTACAGGTTTTTTAAAATATGTCCTTAATGATTCCTCATTTGTTTGTTGTTATGTTCCCTTTCATTTTGACTTCTTACTTTGTATGTATCCTCTCTATGGGTTTTAGTTTGTTTGGATCAGAGTTTTTCTATCTTGTTGATTTTTCTTTTCTTTAACTTTTTATTGAGTCTTTGTGATTTTTGCACCATACACCGTAGTCTTACTCATGTCCCTGTCGCTTTGTATCTATCCTTTGCCCTGTACCCTCCCCCCCATAAAAACAAACAAACAAAATAAATGAACCAAACAAAGCATAGAAAACATCTTATCATGGAAGCTATAGTGTGTCAAAGTGTGTGTCCCAAAGTATACCCTTTTGTTTACTTTCAAATGTTCCTTGCAATGAGCCATTTTTTTGACTGGAATCCTCTAGCTTCTGCTACACAGTCAATATTGGATCCTCACTTGGACTCCTCTCAGTTATCCTGGTTGTTACCCTGGATCATGGAGATCTTATAGGTTTAATCAGCAGAACGAGCCCTTTCACACAGTCAAATGTTTCATAGATGATGTAGAATTTGGGATAGGCCAATTCAAAGCCATCAATCTGGACCGAAGTGGTAGCTAACTCACCCAATAGGGAAGGATCCTGTCCCCAGTTGCTCCATGGTTCTTGTGTCCTGTGCACTCCTAGTGGGTCCCTCTTTGGCCAGTTGTTTATTTCTGTTTTCCGGGATGTCTCTGTGGTATTTCTGCATTTCTCCTTTAAGGACTTCTATCACCCTCATGTTGTTGATTTAATGTCTTTAATTGGCAGGTGGTTAAGCAGGGGGTGTCTGCTCAAGCTGGGCTCTTGGACACAGAAATGAGAGGGATGGATGGGAAAGGAGGTGATGATCTGTGGGAGTTCAGGAGGCATGAAGAAGGGAAAAAGGAGGCTGAAGCTGTTGTTCTATTGCAGTATTTTGAGCTAACCTTAGGAAATCGGCCTGTTCGAGGAATGCAGAGAGTGTAGAAAGCCTGAAAGCCAGCTACTTGGTCTAATTTACTGTGCTTGCTGTAGTTGATAACTATAAAATGTATAGGGTTAGAGGATTCAGAGCTGATGAAAGCCACAATTCACAAGTTTTCTGTGCAGGTTGATAGGTAATGTTAATATTCCTCTTTTCTCCACACTATCTTCAAAGTCCACAAAATCTTTCATTTGTTTTTTGATAATATACAGTTATTGTCATTAACCCAAAGAGAAAAGACAGTAGATCATCTCAATCAGGTAAAAATTGACCTGGCAAAATAATAACTATCAATAAATATAGTCAGCATTATCATACACTTAATGTATCATGTACTTAATTTAGCCACCCCAAAATTTATCTCTAAATGCCTCTGGAATTAGAGTTCATGCTTGAGAAAAAAATTTTCTTTGAATAATTAAATGTTACTCAAATTCAAGTTATTTTATATTCATGTTTCTTCTATATTTTAATTTTAAAAGTGCTTCTATCTGAACATAAATATATTTGTCAAATTTCATTTATATATAGGCCATTACATTGTTCCTCTTTCCCTTAACTCTAATTATTTTTGAGATTTCTGTAGTTACTTTCATCCTTTTCATAAATGTAAGGAAGACATTTTATTTTTTTTCCTTTTCATTTCTTATAATTCTTCAGATCCTCAGAGTTTTTCTGAAAATAAGTGTAAATAATGCAGTTACTATGCTTGTCAGCTTTTTTCATACCACAGAGAGAAAGTGGCTCATCTGGACCTGCTGATTTGTAGATATGCTGGCTTTCCTAGAACTCATTTTGCCTGCTTTTGTAGATGGCTATTTTTATAAGATCTTCATTATCTCTTTATTGTACAATATTTTCTCTTTTTATTCTTTCCAAGGACAAATTCATAAGACAAGTAGGAGGCCTCATACATGCAAAATTATCATCAATATCATGATATTCCATATCTATAAGCCTCTTGGTCATAATGATGAGTGTATGCTTCCTATGTTCAGAGTTCTGTACTGTCACAGAAAGGAACAGCACGACCAAGGCCTTTCTCCCTGAAAACCTCTTGACTTCTATTCAAATTCTTTCCTATATTTCTCTCACTTTTTTTTTCGCTTATTTGTTTTCCTTTAATTTGTTATTAACAGACATGTTCATTTAGATGTACTATCTTCTCAACTTATAACAAAGATCACAGGCTTCATTTAGCATTCTGAGGAATTTCATAAAAAAGCATACCAACATTTTCACTCTCAATTGTGGCTCTATTTATAGATTTATTTAACTCGATATGTTTATTTTTCTTTCATATACTTAACTTGTTTCTAGAAACCAACCCATGAATTGTCAATTTTTAAATAATTTTTAAATATTTAAATTATTTAAACAGTTTTAAATAATGTCCATTTATCTATTATGTTACCATAGGATGGTTCCTCCTGATGGGTAGAAGCCCAGAATTGCTAATATAATGGAAAGAACAAAGGTTTCACACTCATATACATTGTACTCAATTCTTGAAGTTTCTACCTCTTCTTCATTAACGTTAAACAAGTCCCATTATTCTGAAATTCACTTTCTATATATGAAAAAAGGAGTACTGTATTTTTGCTGTGTATTACTGAACTAAATTTGTATGCACATATGCATACATGTACACATATATGTATTTATATACATATGTACATATATTTTCTTATTATTTTTATCTTTTACATATTTACTTCACATCCCACTCACTGCCTCCCTCCTCGTCACTCACTTACACAATCCTTCCCCATATTCTCCCTCTCCTTCTTTTCTGAATAGGTGGGGACTGTTGAGTATTGCCCCTACCTCATCAAGGCTCTGCAAGGCTAAGCACATAGTCTTCCATTGACACCAGATAAGGCAGCCCAGCTAGAAGAACAAACCCTACAGACAAGCAACAGCTTTTGGGCTTGCCCTGGTTCCAGTTGTTCAGGACCTACATGATGATCAAGCTGTACAGCTAGACAGCTGCTACATATGTATGGGGAGAATGGGGGCCTAAGTCTAGACCGTGTTCTTTAGTTGGTACAGTCTCTTAGAGCTTCAAGGGTCAAGGATACTTTGTTGGTCATCTTGTGAAGTTCCTATATGCATCAGGACCACAGTCCTTCCTCCTATTCTTCCATAAGAGTCCCCAACCTCCATTAACTATTTTGCTATGAGTTTCTGCATCTGTCTGAGTCAGCTTCTGGGTGGAGCCTCTCAGAGGACCATGATTACTCCTGTCTGCAATCATAACAGAGTATCATTAATCATGTTAGGGATTGGTGCTTGCCCATGGGATGGGTTCCAAGTTGGGCCAGTTATTGGTTGGACATTTCCTCAGTCTTTGTTCCATCTCTTCTTGCTTCATTTCTTATACAGAGGTTCTAGGTTAAAATTTTTTGGGTGGGTTGGCATCCCGGTAGCTCCATTGAGGTTCCTGACTTGCTACAGAAGGTGGCCACTTCAGGTTCTATAGCCCCAATGCTGTGAGTAACAGATAAGGACACCCCTATTAATATTTTGGTGCCTCCTTTATTCCAGGTCTCTCTCTCATCCTGGAGATGCCCCCTACCTCCCTATTCCTGTCATTCATTTTCATGGTCATCTGGCCATCCCTTGTATTCATCACCATACCAGATCATGAACCTGCTCACTAACCAAGGCATCCCCACCTCCCAGTTCACTCTCTCCATCTTCCTCTTATGCTATTTTATCCCTCATTCTAGGTAAGATTCAAGCATCCATTTAGACCTTCCATTTGTTTAACTTCTTTGAGATTGTGGACTGTAGCATGGGTATTCTATATTTTATAGATAGCATATACTTTTCAATGAATACATACCATGCATATCTTTTTGGGCCTGGGGTACCTCACTCAGGATAATATTCTCAAGATCCATCCATTTGCCTGCAAAATTCATGTCTTTGTTTTTACATATGGATAGTATTCCATTATATAATTTGTACCACATTTTCTTTATCCGTTTTCCAGTTGAAGGATATCTAAGTTGTTTTCAGTTTCTAGCTATTATGAATAAAGGTGCTATGAAAATAACTGAGCAAGTTTCTTTGTGGGATGGTGGATTACCTTTTGAGTATATGCCCAAGAGTGATATAGCTGGGTCTTGAGGCAGAGCTATTTCCAGTTTTGTGAGAAACCACTGAATTGATTTCCAAAGTGATGGACAAGTTTGAACTCCTACCAGCAATAGAAGACTGTTCCCCTTGCTTCACAGCCTGGTCAGCACGTGCTATCTCTTGTTGTTTTGAGCTTAGCTATTATGCAGGTATAAGATAGAACCTCAGAGTTGTTTTAATATGAATTTCCCTGATGATTAAGGAGCTTCTAGGCCAGTTGAGATTCTTCTGTTGAGAATTTTCTCTTTAGCTCCTCTGTACCCCATTTTGTAATTGGGTATTTGAATGTTGGTGTTTAACTTATTGAGTTCTTTATAAATTTTGGATACTATCACTTGGTCAACTTGGTAGGGCTCTTGAAAATCCATTCCTAATCTGTAAGCTGCTGTTTTGTCCTATTGATAGCGTCATTTTCCTTACAGGAGCTTTTCGGTTTCATGAAGTCCCATTTATCATTGTTGAACTAAGAGCTTTAGCCATTGGTGTTCCGATCAAGAAATTGTCTACAATAGAAATGTGTTCAAGGGTATTTTCCACTTCCTTGTCTATGAGATTTGGTGTATCTTTTTTTATGTTTATGTCTTTAATCCATTTGGACTTGAGTTTGTGCAGAGTGATAAGTATGGATCTATTTTGTTCTTCTACATGTAGACATCCAGTTAGTCCAGCACTATTTTTTGAAGATACTTGCTTCTTTCCATTGTATAGTTTGGGTCATCTTTATCAAAAATCAAGTGACCATAGGTATGTGGGTTTATTTCTGTCTTCAGTTCTATTACATTGATATACCCACCTGTTTTTGTACCAATACAATGCAGTTTCTGTCACTATAGCTCTGTAGTACAGCTTGATGTTAGGGATTGTAATTCTTCCCCAAGGTTTTTATTGTTCATGATTGGTTTTGCTGTTCTGTGTTTCATTCCCATATGAAGTTGAGAACCACTCTTTTAAGGTCTATGAAATGTTGTGTTGGAATTTTGTTGGGAATTGTATTGAATGTGTAGATTGCTTTTGGTAAGATGACCATTTTAACTATGTTAATTCTACCTGTCAGTTTAGGAAATGTTTCCATCTTCTGATATCTTCTTCAAATACTTTTTTCAGGGACTTGAATTTTTTTTTTTTT
>NW_022196896.1:14399326-14400823 GCF_008632895.1 Mastomys coucha
CACTCTGTAGACCAGGCTGGCCTCGAACTCAGAAATCTGCTTGCCTCTGCCTCCCAAGTGCTGGGACTTGAAGTTCTTATCAAATAGATCTTTCACTTGCTTGGTTACAGTTGTTACACCAAGATATTTTATATTATTTGTGGTTATTGTAATGGGTATTTTCTCCCTAATTTCTTTCTAGGCCCACTCATCATTTGTGTAAATGATGGATACTGATTCATTTGAGTTAATTCTGTATCCTGTCTCTTTGCTGAAAATGTTTATCAGCTGTAGGAATTCTCTGGTAGAATTTTTTGGGGTCACTTATATATAATACCATATTATTCATAAATAGTGAAACTTTGACTTCTCCTTTTCAGATTTGTATCCCCTTAATCTTCTTTAGTTTTCTTATTGCTCTGTCTAGAACTTCATGTACTGTATTGACTAGATAGGGATAGAGTGGGCAGCCTTATTGATACTGATTTTAGTAGAATTCCTGAAGTTTCTCTCAATTTAGCATGATGTTAACTATTGGCTTGTTTTGTATTGTTTTGATAATATTTAGGTATATGCCTTCTATCTCTGATCTCCCTAGTACTTTTACTGTGAGGGGGCGCTAGATTTTTATCAAAGGCTTTTTCAAAAGTTAATGAGATAATCATGTGTTATATTTCATTCAGTTTTTTTATATGATGGTTTAGATTGATGGATGTTCATATATTGAACCATTTCTGCATCCCTGGGTTAAAACCTACTTGATCATGATGTAAAAATTTTTAATATGTTCCTGGATTTGATTAGCAAATATTTTATTGAGTATTTTTACATCAGTGTTCATATGGGAAATTGATCTGAAATTCTTTTTCTTTATTGAGTGTTTGTGTTTTAGTTATCACAATGACTATGGCATCATACAATGAGTTTGGTAGTGTGCTTTCTGTTTCTATTTTGTGGAAAGTTTGAGGGGTATTGGAATTAGTTCTTTGAAATTCTGGTAGAATTTTTCACTAAAACCATCTGGCCATGGGGCTTTTGTTTTTGTTTTTGTTTTTGTTCTGTTTTGGGAGATTTTAATGACTGCTTCTATTTCTATAGGAGTCATATGGATATTTAGATAGTTTACCTGATCTTGATTTAATGTTGTTAAGTGGTATGTATCTGTTTTGGTATGTATATGTTCTGGTAATCATCCATTTTGTTAAGATTCTCCAATTTTGTGGAGGACATGCTTTTGAAGTAAGATCTAATGATTCTTTGGATTTCCTCAGGTTCTATTGTTATTTCTACCACTTCATTTCTGATACTGCCTCTCTGTTTTTTCCTTAGTTTTGCTAAGGGTTAGTCTCTCTTCATTTTCTCAGAAAACCAGCTCTTGGTTTCATTGACTATTTGTATTGTTTTCTTTGTTTCAATATGATTGATTTTGTTCCTGATTCTGATTATTTCCTGCTTCCTATTTAGTGTGCTTCCTCCTCCTCCTTCTCCCCCCCCCTCCTCCTCCTCCTCCTCATCCTC
>NW_022196896.1:14400993-14407510 GCF_008632895.1 Mastomys coucha
TTCTTCTTCCTCTTCTTCTTCTTCTTCCTCTGCTTTCAGATGTACATTTAAATTGTAGGTATGAGAACTTTTCAATTTCTTTTGGGGTTTCTTACTGCTCTGAACTTTCCTCTTAGCACTGCTTTCATTGTGTGTCATAAATTCAGGTATCTTTTGCCATTGTTTTTACTGAATTCTAGAAAATCTTTGATTTCTTTATTTCTTCCCCAACCCAGACATCATTGGGTAGAAAGTTGTTCAATTTCTATGAGTGCATATGCTTTTTATTATTTCTGTTGTTGATGAAGACCAGCTGTAATCCATGGTGGTCTGACAAGATATAAGGTATTATTTCAATTTTCATGTGTCTGCGGAGACTTTATTTATTTATTTTATCATTTATTTATTTTATCATTTATTTATTATTGTGACTAAGTATATCATCAATTTTAAAAAAATCATACATGAAGCTCCAAGAAGGCATATTCTTTGTGTGTTTGGGTGAAATATTCTACAGATATCTGTTAGGTCCATTTGTCTGTTGGTTTTGTAATTTCTCTGTTTAGTTTTTGTTAGGGTGGCAAGTCAATTGGTTAGAGTTGGGTGTTAAAGTCTCCCACTATTAATTTGTGGGGTTTGCTGTGCAATTTAAGGTTTAGCAATGTTTCTTTTACAACTGAGGGTGCCCTTGTACTTGGAGCACAGAAGTTCAGAACTGAGATATCATCTTGGTAGATATTTTTCTTTGATTAGTATGAGGTGTCCTTTCCTCTTTCTTTGGATAAATTTTCATTGAAAGCCTATTGTGTGAGATATTAGAATGGCTAGTCCAACTTGCTTCTTGGTCTTTTTGCTTGGAAAACTTTTTTTCCAGACCTTTACTCTGAGGTAATATCTATCTTTATTGCTGAGGTGTGTTTCTTGCATGTAGCAGAACGATGGATCCTATTTTTGTATCAATTCTGTTAGCTTTTCTCTTGTTTATTGGTGAATTGAGTCCATTGATGTTGAGAGATATTGATGAGCAGCAATTGTTTTTTCCTGTTATTTTGATGTTAGAGTGTGTGTCTGTGTGTGTGTGTGTGTGTGTGTGTGTGTGTGTGTGTGTTTGTGCGCGTATGTGCGCTTCCCCTGTATTTGCTGATATGAAATTACTTTTTTTCTGTGTTTTCTTGGATGTAGGTATCCTCCACGAGTTGGAGTTTTCCTTCTAGAATTTTTTATAGGGCTGGACTTGTGGATAGTTATTGTTTGAATTTGGATTTGTCTTGAAATACCTTGCTTTATTCCTCTATGGTGACTGAGAATTTTCCTGGGAATAGTAGTCTAGGTTGGCATCTATGTTTTTTTTCCTTCTCTCTGTGCTTGTGGTTGCCAACTGTCTTTCCAGATCCTTCTATTTTTAGAGTCTATCTTGAGAAGTCAGGTCTAATTCTAATAAGTCTCCCTTTGTATGTTGCCTGACATTTTCCCTTGCTTCTTTTCATATTCTTTCTTTGTTCTGTAGATTTCTTGCTTTGATTATTATGTGGAAGGAAGATTTTTTTTCTGGTTCAGTCTAATTGATGTTCTATAAGCTTCTTGTATGTTTATAGGTATCTCTTGTTTTGGTCTGGGAAAGTTTTCTTCTATGAGATTGTTGAGAATATTTTCTGAGCTTGGAGCTGGGCCTCTTCACCTTCCTCTGTTCTTATTCTTAGGTTAGGTCTTTTCATGTATGCTAGATTTCTTGTATGTTTTGTGTCATGAATTTTTTAGATTTAACATTTTCTTGGAGGAATGTATTAATTTCTTCTATTGTATATTCTATGCCTGAGATCCTCTCTTGAATTTTCTGTATGCTGTTGTTCTTTTTCTCTTTTCTAGGTTTTCCATCTTCAGGATTAACTCAGTTTGTGTTTTTTTGTTGTTGTTGGTGGTGGTGATGGGTTTTTTTTTTGTTTGTTTGTTGTTTTTTTGTTTTTTTCTGTCTAGTTCCCATTTCAGGTCTTGCACAGTTTTATTTATTTATTTCACCTGTTTAATTGCATTTTCTTGGATATATTTAAGGGTTTTATTCCTTTCCTCTTTAAAGACTCTACCTGTTTGATTGCAATTTTCTGTCTTCCTCTAATGGATTCATTCAGTTCCTCTTTAAAGGCCTCTATCATCTTTATAAGATTGGATTTAAGGTCCTTTTATTGTGCTTTAGTGATATCCAGGACTTGCTGTAGTAAGGAAGCTGTGCTCTGAAGGTGTCATATTGCCCTAGTTTGGGTTGATTGTGTCATTTGGAGGTTCTTTAGCCATCTGTATGGCTTTGTTCCCTCCATGTTACTAGTAAGTACTAGAATTGATGATCCTGGTGTGCAGGCCTCTGATGGGTATCTTTGGGCTGTATGGTTCTGGATCTGCAGGTCTGTATGGTTCAGGAATCTCAGTTCTAATGGATTTCAGCAGAATGGTGATTGGAAATGGATGCCCCTGGACTAGAAGGCTGCTCAGGACAGCTTGTCATGCCTAGAAGACTCATCAGGCAGGGAAAGAAGGGTAGGGGAAGAGAAGTTAACCTTTATGGTTCAGGCTCAGCAGTCTGATGAAGGTGGGAGATGGCAGAAATATAGAGGTTCCCCTAGGATATCAGGTTGCTCAGGGCAGCTTGGCTTTCTACAGAGGACTAAGCAGTCAGGGAATTTGGGTGGGGGGAGGTGAATCCTGTATAGTTAAGGATCCAAAGGACCGATGAAGGTCAACAGAGATGTTGGGAGAGAATTGAGATCCCCCCCAAGAATAGCAGCTTGGCTTGATCTAGAGGACTCAGCAAGCAGGGAAGGTAGTTGCGAAGGAACACTTACTTATATGCATCAGGATCTAAAGTCTGATGAAGGTAGACAGAGAGGTGGAGAGAGACTGGAAGTTCTCCTGGGATAGCAGGCTGCTCAGGACAGCTTCCATATATATATTTTTAGCATGAGATTTAAAGCCAATTCTTTTTAGCACCCAAATAGGGCAAAATAAGTTTTAAGATATAGTAAGAAATTATGCTTGTCAGGCCAAAATGCTAATAGTAGATTCTTTTATAGGGTTCATGACTTAACTAACCCTAGAAAGCTGGATAGGTTTCTAAATATTATAGTCCTACTTTATAAAGGGCCTTAATTTCAATTAGACAGCTGTTGTTTACTATTGACATAAGTGTGCCATTTAATGTGCCTTTATGCATATCATGTCATGCTGGTCAATGTTATGGTTCATAAGTATTACAGCTGGGCAGGATTACAATTGCTTCCCTCCCTTGACAGTTTACATAGTATGGAATTATGGAAGCTAGACCTCAGGAAAGAGGATTTCAAGTTGTATCCAGCTCAAATCATCTGTGTCCCAAGTATGTGTCATATTCTGTAATAGTTTCCAACTGTCAACCCCTGTGAGCAACCAAGTGCTTTGGTTTGGGAGTCACTTGGACTACTCTGATCAACCATTCAAAATTAGGTATCTTATTCCTGGTGTTGGATGTTTTGTTAGTTTTTCGTTCTTTTGTGGAGCATTGTCATGTCATATGTCTTAGTTACCTTGTATCTATTTTGTATAATTTTAATTGAATATAAAATAAAATGATTCCTTGAGGTTTCATCAAACCACCTTGTTATTTGTCCTTTGTCCATTCTTTTCTTCTTATATTAACTATACTCACTTCTCCTTAAATCAAAGTCCTCCCCTTTTTTCCATTTAAGAAAAGTGTAGCTACCAGTACACATATACACACACACACATATACATACACACACACACACATACACATACTCACACACCTCACAATTACAAACAATGCAAAAATCAATAGATAATGGAAAACCCAGACTGAAAAGATACATTTATATAACATCTCCTGAATGTATGGATTAGGGAATATCATGTAATTAAAGGTAAAAACACTGTAAGAGTTAGAACTCTAGGAAGTCTGCTGTAAAACAGTATCTGCTAGAAATAATTGCATAAGCAAGTCCTTAATAATGTTAGTATTAATTGGCTTTTAGACATCGAAGGTGAAAATTTCATGGGGTCACATTCATAGACATAGACAACAAATAATTCCTGGGAGTACAAGGACTAGTACTTCCCAGAAATGAACCCTCATATTGGTTCTTGAATGGATGTCATTTAGCACCCAAACCACATAGTTTCAAAGGTAAAAAAAGACACATTTACACACACACACACACACACACACACACACACACACACACACACGTGCACACACACACTTTTGTTACAATAATATTCAAAGTATAAGGAGATTGGAAGAGGTGATATAATTCTATTTAAATTCAAAGTATACATTAAATTAAAATAAACTATTAACTCTGGACAATCCCATATAAAATGTGTCATGCATACTAAATACTACAGGTTAAATTTTTGGTTTTTATCAGTACCATGTGTTAATCCCTAGAGCTTGCTTAAGCCAAATAAGATCTCTGCTACTTAGGTATATCTTCTTTTTATACTTTATATGTTAGTCAGGTTTGGGATTTGCAGTCATCCTATTAATGTTATGTGAATAGTGAGTCTGAGCCATTAAGGTCCTAGTGCTGACTTAAACCTATATTTTAATGATATATCTTGACAAATATTTACCTAAGATATAAGGCACTCTTTATTTTTTTCTCTCCACAGTTTTCCTTAAGGGCACAAATCGTATTGAAGGCACAGCAAAGATAAAATTACTACAAGGAAAGGGAAAATATTAGTTTCTCTCCTTTTTTATTTTATTTTTATTTTTTTATTGGATATTTTACATTTCAAATGTTAACCCATTGCCTGGTCTTCCTCCCCTGTAAACCTCCTATCCCATCCCCATACCCCTTTCTATGAGGGTGTCTCCCAACCCATCTATCTACTCCTGTGCCCTGACCTTGCATTCCCCTACAATAGGGCATTGAGCCTTCACAGGACCAAGTACCTCTCCTCCCACTGATACTCAACAAGGCCATCTGCTACATGTGCCGGACCTGAGGAGTCTCAATGAACGCTAGAAACAGCAACTCGACTCGACTCACCAGGGGTCTGGAGCCAGCTCAAGAGATTAAAGCCAGAACCGAGAGCCCAGTATTCATAGGGACTAAAACTTTGATCCGCCCTCCTGCCTGGAGCCCTTGCTTTGATATGATCGATTCCTGTTCCCACCTATGTGCTAAAAGGCATGACTGTTTCGCCTCAAGTATATATATCCCGTTTCTCTAAGTAAAGATTACACCTCGATAAGTACTTTTCCTGGTGTCACCTCTTTGTTCTCCCTACCCGCTTATTTTACAGAATCTCGAGTTCCCCTGTTCGTGAATCACCCACGGAATGAAGTGAAACTGCGGGTCGGTTTACTTCAGCTACATATGCACATGGAGCCATGGGTCCCTCCATGTGTACTCTTTGGTTGGAGGTTTAGTCGCTAAGGAGGCCTGGGAGGTCTGATTAGTTGATATTGTTGTTCCTATGGTGTTGCAAACCCCTTCAGCCCTTCAGTCCTTTTTCTAATTCCTCCATTGGGGACCCCATGCTCAGTCCAGTAGTTGACTGAAAGCATCCACCTCAGCATTTGTCAGGCTCTGACAGAGCCTCTCAGGAGACAGCCATCTCAGGCTTCTGTCAGCAAGCACTTCTTGGCATCCACAATACTGTCTGGGTTTGGTGACTTTATATATGGGAAGGATCCTCTGGTGAGGCAGTCTCTTGATGGCATTTTCTTATGTCTCTGCTCTACATTTTGTCTCTGTATTTGTTCTCCTGAGTATTTTGGTCCACCTTCTGAGAAGAATCGAAGCCCCCACACTTTGGTCTTCCTTCTTCTTGAGCTTCATGTGGTCTATGAATTGTATCTTGGGTATTCTGAGCTTTTGGACTAATATCCACTTATCAGTGAATACATACCATGTGTGTTCTTTTGTGAATTGGTTACCTCACTCAGGATTATATTGTCTAGTTCCATTCATTTGCTAAGAATTTCATGAAGTCACTTTAATGAATGAGTAGTACTCCATTGTGTAACTGTACCACATTTTCTTTATCCAATCCTCTGTTTCCTCAGTATCTATTGTATGAAGCCCAAGCCCAAGTGGATCAGGGACCTCCAAATAAAACCAGATACATTGAAACTAATAGAAAAGAAAGTGGAGAAGAGCCTTGAGCACGTGGGCACAGGAGAAAATTTCCTGAACAGAACACCAATAGCTTATGCTCTAAGATCAAGAATTGACAAATGGGATCTCATAAAATTACAAAGCTTCTGTAAGGCAAAAAACACTGTCAATAGAACAAAATGACAACCAACAAATTGGGAAAAGATCTTTGCCAATCCTATATCTGATAGAGGGCTAATTTCCAATATATTCAAAGAACTCAAGAAGTTAGACTCCAGAGAACCAAACAACCCTATCAAAAAATGGGGTACAGAGCTTGACAAAGAATTCTCAACTGGGGAATACCAAATGGCTGACAAGCACCTAAAGAAATGTTCAACATCCTTAGTCATCAGGAAAATGCAAATCAAAACAACCCTGAGATT
>NW_022196896.1:14407626-14407811 GCF_008632895.1 Mastomys coucha
CACTCCTTCATTGCTGGTGGGATTGCAAGCTGGTACAACCACTCTGGAAATCAGTTTGGGGGTTCCTCTAGAAAGTAGACATAGTACTACCAGAGGACCCAGCTATACCATACCTGAACATATACCCAGAAGATGCTCCAACATGTAATAAGGATACATGCTCCACTATGTTCATAGCAGCCTTA
>NW_022196896.1:14408100-14422181 GCF_008632895.1 Mastomys coucha
AGAAATCCGCCTGCCTCTGCCTCCCAAGTGCTGGGATTAAAGGCGTGCGCCACTACCGCCCGGCTGAATTTATGAAATTCTTAGGGAAATGGATGAATCTGGAGGTTATCAACCTGAATGAGGTAACCTAATCACAAAAGAACACACATAGTATGCACTCTCTTATATGTGTATATTATCCCAGAAGATCAGAATACACAAAGTATATTCCATAAACCACAAGAAACACAAGAAAAAGGAAGATTAAAGTGTGGATACTTCGTTCCTTCTTAAAAGAGGGAACAAAATACCCATGGAAGGAGTTGCAGAGACAAACTATAGAACAGAAACTGAAGGAAGGACAATCCAGAGACTGCCCCACCTGTGAATCCTTCCCTTATGCAGTCATCAAATCCCCTAATTTTCTTAAGTAACACCACTCCCTGATAACTAAGCACTCAAATATATTCTTATTGAAACTCACCAGTGTCTCTCTCTGTCTATCTCTGTCTCTCTCTACCTCTGTCTCTGTCTTTCTCTGTGTCTCTCTGTACATCCATATATCACTCTGTATATATAAGTGCATTTGTGGAATATAAAAATATTTACCTTTGGAGATATTCCATGCATATCTTTATTTCAGAAAAAAGATATATTGATTGCAGATCTTATGTGTATTTTATTATGATTTGCCCAGACACACACAACATGAGTGCCTTTGTCAATTGAGAAATTTATATACAAGATCAGCTTGAGAAAGCCAAGAACACACTTTCAGATATAGTAATCAAAAAAATTTTTTATTGGTTTTTCGAGACAGGGTTTCTCTGTGTAGCCCTGGCTATCCTGGAACTCACTCTGTAGACCAGGCTGGCCTCGAATTCAGAAATCTACCTGCCTCTGCCTCCCAAGTGCTGGGATTAAAGGCGTGCGCCACCACTGCCCAGCAGTAACCAAAAATTTTAAGTCTCCATTCTTTTGATATAATTAAGGAGATTGATTTGATGTACTTAAATGTTCGCAATATATTTTCAAGAAAATATGGACAGAAAATAAATGTTAGCAAACAAAATAAAATAAGACAACAGCAAAAAAAAAAAAAAAACTTTACTAAATCCTTTTTCTTGAAGATTCTAATAAAAAATCTACCTATCAATTTAAAATCACAAATATCTTAAGATTAAACCAGTTTTATAAGCCTGGTAAAGCATAGAGTGAACATTGTATAATAAAAGCTACAGCTGGAAACTAAACGAAAAAAATCTCTATTACAAAACCAAAGAATGTAGCATTGCTTAATGTCAGGACTTGGGTAAAAATCAGCCATCATCCTATGAAAGTTACTAAATTATCATGGGTCTGACTTAGCCCTAATTGGTCCAGAAGTATATAGATGCATCATAAATGGCCATCTTCAGGTGTTTAATTTATTTATGAACAAAAATCAAATGTTAAACAAAGAAACCATCAAATATTAAAAGAATAAAGGAGAAAAGAAAAACACAAAACTTTCTGAATCATTACATGACATTGTAAAATTTGAACAAAAGACACAAATTGTACCTTCTTCCAGAGGAGTCTAAATAACTATGGGAATCTGGGAACAGGGAGGCCCAATTCTTCTTTTCTTTGACACAAAACTTCTTCTAATGCCATCTGTCTGTCCTCACCTACCAGTTTGCTTCATTCTGAGAAAATGTCTTTGGAAAACTTTCTTTTCAGAAATTAAAATTATGAAAATAAACTGGCATTATTCATGAACATTTCAACAGTCTGAAACAACATGTGCAAAATAAAAATAAAAATTGGAAAACTGCATTTCTGGAAAAGCATGAATTCATACTATAGAGGAAAAGAAAGAAAAAAGTCGGCCAGCAACATAATTTGAAAAGTTTCCTCATTTGAAGTAGCAAGGCAGGGATACTTGCCTCTCAAGCCTGAGGTGGAGAGGATATAGCATTTTTTTTATTACATAAAATAGTTTCTGGGAAAAAATGTACACTTGCTACATAGTCCTTGTGGTTATCCTTGAAGCACAATAGGAAGGCAGTCAAGACACTTAGAAGGAACCATTTGAGTGAACTGAATGACTTTAAAGGAAATCAGAAAATGACCTCGAGAGAAGTAATCTTCATACAGATATTTATATTTTAATATTGCTGGAAATTTTGCTGCGTATCAAAGCTGGGAAGTGAAAGGGCTGGCTGGGGCTCAGTTTCCATCTCTGGGGGAGAGTCTTCTTCCACAAATACTTGGTTTTTCATAAATTCTGACTTGGGGCAAGTTTCTTTATGGTTGTTTTATCAGTTTTCTTACTCCTGAGACAGAGCTTCATGCTCTCTGAATAGTAATGGCTGCCAGCCCTGTCCTGGGGAGGCTTACTGTCTACCTCTATCACTTTCAAGCTTCGTACCCAGCTTCTAAGACACAGGTTTTATTTCACAACTGAACAGAGACACCATACATACACAGAAAATAATTATCCTGAAGAATATTTATATTTATCTTTCCAAGTTGAGGAATAAATTAAAGTAGAAGTTAATTGAGTATTTTAATATAACATGAAAATAAAATATCTCTCCTCCTATTCTTTTTTCACTAGGTATTATATGTTGCTCATGTAAATAAGTATGTTATCTAGAGACAAGAATATATCTGGACACCACAAATATATAAAATATATACTCACAGAAACATAGTAAATAATTCCGGAAATGCCATCACACAAGTGGCTAAAATTATCCCACCAAGAAGCACCATGGACACGTAAGATTTCCTGAGGTATTTGCACATTCTTGGTTCCTGAGTAACACATTTTGAAACCAGTACTAAAATTATTATAATGCAGCATGTGTGAGATAAAGTAGATGAACAACATATTCCTACCAAGCACTGTATACTTTATAGAAGAAACTGTGTTGACACTTGACCTTATATTGTATTGCTTATGCTTCATTCCTGTGAATTAAATATATGAATTGTCCACTTCACAATCAGGAAAATAGTTTCAGGAAACAGAGCTGACTTGATTAAGATGCAGACATTTTCTCGAAGTAGAAGATAAATTGCCTGGCTCCGAAACACATCTGCACAGAGCTGCCCCCTATCCTGAAAGTGTTACTCCTAGAGGAGACTTAGTATCATGCTATGATACTGAAATGTGTTCCCACTCAATACATCGGCCATGATATAAATTCTTGCTTCTTAGATTTTTCATGTGTCATTTTCAAAATTTAGTAGTTGTATTGTTTATAAAATTTAGAATTTCAATCTTCTTTATATCTGTCTCTGCTTTCCTATCTCTGCCTTTGCTTTTCCTCTCTGTTTCTATGTGTGTCTCTCTGAAATACACACAGACACACACACACACACAGAGGCAAGCAGGCAAACAGCCAGATACACATGTACACACTTTCAGTTTCCTTACACTACCCATTTGTATTGTTGAGTTTGGTTTAAAACTGAATTTCTTGCTTTGTGTGATTGTTTTTAAGGAGAGATATACCATTTTGAACAAAAATCAATGAAAAAATAAAACCTTGTAAAATTCTTTTTCTTAAAATATATGTTCTTTTCTAAGATAAATTATCCAAATTATAATAAATACAAGGCATTTATATCTTACAGTTCATTATTTTAATCTGCCTTTTGAATTTTTTAGTTTATTTAAGATTAAACCAGACTGGTCTTGGATAGAACTATCAGATTGTAGGATCAATGGAATGATCCAGTAGACTCTAATTCTAAGCTGAAATTAACATTGAATGCAGCTTTGGGCTGAGTTTGTTGTTGTTCTAAACATTAATGAAGACTATGGTGGTCCTCACAGAGTTCGGAGCTAGAAACCATATTCATTGTGGTTGTTTCTTTCTTTCTTCTTCCCTTCTTTGGTCTGTCCTGTATCTACTTTTGGTCTTACAGAAATCACATTTATAGTCAAGGGTAAAACTTCTGGTATATATGTGAGTGATTTAATTATGTAAAGTAGGAAATGTTCTTAATATTGAGTCTTTTGGGCTTGAAACAATGTCATTAATCACGGTCTTGTAAAAGTTATCCCAGCTTTTTTTTTTTTTTTTTTAAATAATCTCTCCTACTTTTTTCCTCACATAAAACTCAAACCCCATTTCCACCCACTGTAGTCAGCAGGTAAAAACGAAGAACTGTGGAAACGTTTGCATTATCTTTGTAATGGACCAATTAGAGAAGGTGTCTCCTCCATATTACAAAGATTTGTCTGAGGGAGCCACTACTTTGTTAAAGCTGTTTTGTGGACATCTTCATAATTAATGGAAAAATCATTAGGAATTCAGTCTTTATTAACCCCTATAGCTGCAGGGGCCCATTTCATCTTAATTGCATTCATTTGGCACTGGCAGTATTATACAGCATAATCACTAATAAATGATCTTTTAATTTGTACCAATCAACGGAGCTTGCTTTCATGCCAATATTCTTGTTTCTTTGATGTTGACCTGTCTTGATTTTTGATCATTTGGGCTTAAGATGATTTACTGGAAAATCAATATCAATACCAGAACTGCTTGTATTCATATGTCTGTGGTTAGGTTCTATTTGAGCGTATTTTGATTGAAATAAGTAGTGCTTGATTACCCATTCAGATGAGGGGGGAAAGTGTAATCAGGTTGGGAAATCTTGTACTGTATTCTCATTCAAAGGAAAATAATTAGAAACTGTAGGGAAACTGAAGATTCAGGAGTGCAGGAGTGGTAACACTTCAGATGCCACTAATTAAGCAACTTTGTCCGCCATTTCCTAAAGGCCTTCAGCAATAGCATAATATGCTATTACCCATTAGCAAGGCCAATGGGGGCTTTGGTTACCCTTGTTAATGGGAAACCCCCAAGACAGTTTCTCTCATTATCCCCTTGTCAGCACTGTCTCTGCAGTGCAAAGTGGTCACCATTGTTCCGTGGGTCAGCTAACCAGAAACCAAGCTAGTGTAAAGAAACATTCTTCAGCTAATTGAAAAGGACTGAAAAATCCCCTTATCATCCAGTCACCTCTCTTTATTTGTGCAACAATGGAACATATATGGACTTGTAGGGGAAAGTAAAGTTCAGGCAATGACATTGAAATTTTCCTGACTAATACAACTACAAAGGAGCCTTTGAAGATAATTCTAGGCAAAAAAAGAAATCATCTCAGTGGGTTTTTTTTCCTTTTTTTAGGATGATGACAGCAAGGCATAAGTCAGTGTAAAATATTGCAGTTAATGTTCTGAAGAGTTCTGTGATATGATTCCCTTCATAAGAAGAACTCAAATATATTCCTGTGGAACGGCTGAACTCATTATCCTAATGAGCAAATGTCATGGAACTTGGAAAGTCACAAAGAAAATAAAAGTAGCCATGTGCTATGATCTGGGTAGGTTTCTTTGAACTTTTAAATGGAGTTTAGTTTAAAGTACATCTCGTTTGAACTAACTTAAAACCTGGAAGTACAAATTACTAGAGCTAAAGCAGATGTATACCACAGAGAAATAAGTTTTACATAAAGGATTGTAATGATTTCTACATTTGAAAGATTTAAAAGAAGCATAGTTAAAATATAACCCTAAATTACATGATAGAGAAAATAACGAAATTATACAAACATTTTTAATGTCAAATAATCAAGTATTTGTATATGTAGATGTTGTTTTTGGTTTTGTCATTTTGCTTCTGTTGTCTTTATTTGATTTTGTTATAATCTGCAAGAAGATGTGCAATGTTCCTCATTGCACAGGGCCATTAGAATTGAGGTGTTATTGTTCATTCAATAATTTCTTAAATCACCATTTATTGCCAACTTCTTGGTTTCAGGCAGAGTACCAGACACTGAAGATACAAAACAAATTAGATATAGTACTTGACATTGAGAATCTTATGATATAGTAGAGATGTGAACTTACAATTATCATTATTCTAGAGTATTGTTACAGAATCAGATTCTACACACCAAACTCTATGTAGTCAAGAAGGAATAAAAACAATAAAAAATGCAATGGATGTTGCTCTGAGCCAAAGGAAGGAAGTTAGAAAAGTAAGATAGTGGTGGTATAGCCCAAGTTCATTGCCATGAGCTTAGTCACTGCCATAGTTGGATTTTGCATCAATATTCAGCACTTCAAAATATAGTAAAAAAAGAAAGTTGGGAGCATTGATAAAAGGAGCTGAAGAATAGATTACTTCAGTGCTGTGGAAGGATCCATTCAGATGTTCAATATAGATGTTCAATATAAATGTTCAACAGATGGCAAAGAAAATAAACTAGATTGGATAAAGCAGATTAGGAGGATATCCTCAATGTATAAACATGTTGATTGCATAAGAAAGGAGCTGACTAGATGGGAATTACCAAATTGAAAGCCAGGTCCATTCTAACATTGAAACATTATAATATAAGCTTGATTGGAAGATTTCAAGGCACTTAGGCCATCCAGACTTCTTGACTTCATCCAAGCTGGTTAGACTCTGTGGTGTAAATTTCTGGATCTAATGACTTATTATCTAAAATTCTTTCCTTGTATTCTTTCCAATAGTGAAAATTTTATTTAAACAAATATTTTTTAAGGTATTGGCTAGCTTCATGAGATTTCTGTAGATAACTGCTCTCCACTAACTACAAAATAGAGAGGGCATAGTTGCATATGTTAAAAAAAATCTAAACACAATTTGTAGGCATCTATATTTCTACTGAAATGCTTCCTTGCTGTCTTTAGTAAACCCAGGGCAATTGTGAATCTCAAGGACTCCAAGGAATAGCTAAATGTTAACACATATTGGCCACCAAAACTTGTTTAATTTATTTGATAGTGGACCTGCGTTTTCATGAAAAGATGACAATTTTTGATATGAATATCGGCTACTAGGGTTTGGTGTTTGTATCTCACCAAGATCCTATTTTGAAATCCCAGGGAGATTATGGTAGTTTGGGCCTTTGATACAATGATTAAGTGATAAAAATAAATTACTTATAAATGGGATTACTGGAGCAGCAGAATGTTTCAGTGAGTAAAGATGATCTTCACACCTGATAATGCAAGAAAACCTAATGAAATGAGTTCTGTTCCCAGAAGCCACATAAAGGTGAAAAGGAAGAACTGTTTCCACATAGTCATACTCTGATAGACACATGCATCCTGACAATCAAGTCATATGCATCCACAAATAATAGAGAAGAGGCATTTTAAGCACAATAATGCAAAAGAGGCCTCATCATGATGACCTCCCCCTTTTACAATATCAAGGTTTGGGGAGATGCCATATTATGATTAGCAAACCCTCACAGTCATAAAATTTAGCAGCACCTTTATTTTGAATTTCTCAGCTTTCAGAATTGTCAAAATAAAGTTTTGTGATTAAATGTTCTGGGCTGTGGGATTTTGCTTTATTGTTCAACAGAAATTTCAATTTGAGTTTTCAAAGTACTTAGTTCATTTACTGATGCTCACTTGATGTATATAATGCCTTAATTGTATGTGGGCAGTATATACGTAGCTCTGCATTGAGACAGATTTTGATATATAATAAGGAAATGTGAATTGGTTTAGGTACCAGATACTAGGCAGGTAGTAAAAAATGGCAAGGTGTCATGTGGACATGTGCAACAGTTACTGACATAATCTTCCCAAGGATATATACTTGTTTTGCTGTGGTCACTCCAAATCAATACAAAATGTTTGATTTTTCCATTGAAATGTTTTCAACTCTTTCACTATTGCCAGAATAATTGATGTTCATATGTGTTCTAAATTTTTCTTTAAAAATGTTTTCATGTCCTCCTGGTTCTGTCTTCATGAGACACTGAATATAGTAGCTTGTGTTGATATTAACTATGCCATTAAAAATGGGGAAGGTATCAGTTTGTAATCCCACCAGCAATGAAGTAATGTTCCTCTTTCTCCACAACCTCTCCAGCATCTGCTGTCACCTGAGTTTATACCCACGGAAGGAGTTGCAGAGATTAACTATGGAGCAGAGATTGAAGGAAGGGCAAGCCAGCCTAAATATAGCTATCTCCTGAAAGGCTCTGACAGTATCTGACTAACACAGATGTAGAGGCTCACAGCCATCCATCGAACTGAGTACAGGGTCCCCACTGAAGGAATTAGAGAAAGGGCCAATGGAGCTGAGGGGTTTGCAGCCCCTTAGAAGGAACAACAATATGAACTAACTAGTACCCTCAGAGCTCCCAGGGTCTCAACCACCAACCAAGGACTGCACATGGAGGGGTCTGATTGTTCAGGCAGCATGTGTATGGTAGAGGATTGCAAAATCGATCATCAATAGGAGGAGAGGACCTCAGCCCTGTGAAGGTTCTGAGCCCCAGTGTAGGGGAATGCCAGGGCCAGAAAGTGGGAGAGGGCTGGGTGGCAGGCATGGGGAAGGGGGAGGCAACAGGGGTTTGTTTTTGTTGTTTTTGTATGTTTCTTTGTTTTTTGGAGGGGAAACTGGGAATGGAGAAATTCGCATGTAAATAAAGAAAATATCTAAAATAAAAAAAATTTAAAAAAATTTAAAAAAATGGGGAAGGTACTAGAGAAAGGACTGAGGAGCTGAAAGGGTTTGCGGCTTCATAGGAGGAACAACAATAGGAACCACCAGTACTTCCAGAGCTCCCAGGGAATAAACCACCAACCAAAGAGTACACATGGAGGGACCAATGGCTCTAACTGCATGTGTAGCAGAGGATGGCCTTGTTGACATCAATGAGAGGAGAGGCCCTTGGTGCTGTGAAGGCTCAATGCCCCAATGTAGGGGAATTCCAGGACAGGGAAATGGGAGTGGTTGTGTTGGTGAGCAGGGGGAGGGGGGATGAGATAGGAGGTTTTCAGAGGGAAAAGGAGGAAAGAAAATGACATTTGAAATGTAAATAAAATATCTAATAAAAAAGGGAATGTGGATTCAGGAGGGAATATTGGAGAGAGGGAATATATAATGATAAAATGACTCCTAATGACATGCCATTATACTCATCTGTTCAATTATCTTCAGAGAAACAAATATATAGACTCACAACCAGATATCACACAGTGAGAAATCTTGAAATACTTAGCCTAAAATGAAATGTCTCCATTAAATCTAGGCTCTCAAGGTCCAGGGAACCCCAAATAAGGGAAAGGAGAAAAAGTATAAGAACAGATGGGATGGAAGACACCAAGAAAACAAAGACTCTCAAAATTAACATGAGAAAAGCCCATTTGAACTCATAGAGATTGAAGTATCAAGCACAGGGCCTACACCAGATCTGCACCAGACCCCCCATGTTTATATTATGGCTTACAATTTAGTGATTGTATGAGACTCTTAAATGTGTTAGTAAATGGGAGTTAATCTATGATTCTTGTACCTTCTCTTGGGCTCTTTTTCTTCTGTTGGTTTGTCTTGTCCAACTTTGAGGTGGTTGTTTATTTTATCCTTATTATATTTTATATTGTTATAGTTTTAAACAGTTATGAATACCTAGTTATTAGAGGAAAGTATAGCAACTGAACTGTTATTTAAAGTTAGTGAGATGGGGAACATCAATTTTCTCCAATGAAGTGACCTTCAGTATATCAACCACTTCAGGACAGGCATGATGTTCATGAGGAGTTGACCAACATATAATGGACATCACAGAATTACTGTTGTTGTTTGCTTGTTTGCTTTGTGTGTGTCATTTTTTTTTATTACAATTTGCTGTTCTAGTTATTTATTTTAGTTTTCTTTTTGGGTGATGTTTCATTTTGTTTTCTTGGCTTAGTAGGGTGCTATGTTACTGTGTTTTTGTTTGGGTTTTGAGAAAGAACTTAAAGTCTGGTAGTTAGGGAGGGGAATGGATCTGGCAGGACTTGAGGGAGTGGAAAATAAGATCAAAATATATTTAAATTTAAAAATTGTTTTAAATAATAAAAAATGCAGTAAAAATAAAACAGTGTTAAATGCATGAAGTAAATCGAAGAGGACCTCCTTTTGAAGGCTTTAGTTTTCTGTGTGGAAATTTGTCTGCTGACTTCAACTTTTCAACCTTCCCTCATTTTCAAGTTCTGAAATATCTTTCATTTGGCATGGTCTCCAAAGAATACCATCTACTCAGGGTCTCATATTATAAAGGCTATACACCAATTATCTAGATATGTTTGTCTTTGAAATTACTTTCCAAAGATCTATGGAAAAGTTATCAGGTATTTTTGATATTGTATCAAAAATGTATTTTGAGTGTTCTAACTTTTTAGTAACAAAATCAAGACTTTGCTATTTTAAAGTTATGTTTTACATGTTCCTTTTAAAAGTGTGACTAAAACTTTTCCATTAATTGAGATAAATCTTTTTTTCAATTTTATAAGCTATAATCTAAAAGTATTTTAAAAATATGGTCCTACACATGCAATGAAGTTCATCAATATTTCTGCTACTGAAGTGTATGTTGTGATCACTATACTTAAACCATGTTAGTAAACCAAGAATCCCAGGCTTGTAGAATTCCATAAAGCATCATTCATATATCCATTTAGCAAAATCCTATTTGTAACAATTCTAATATTGTAAACAAACTATCCACAAAAGTCAAGTAACCTGGAAGCTAGATCAATGGTTCATTAGTTAAGGAACGTTTACTGCTTTTTCAGTAAACCTGGGTTCATTCAGACTATGCCCAGTGCTTCCCATCAGCCCAGTGATAGGAGATATGATGCTTTCTTCTGACCTCCATTGGCACCAGGTACACACGTAGTACTCAGACATGAATGCAGGTAAAATACTCATACACATGAAAATAACTTTTAACTAATCAGGAAGACTCCTAGCCCCCTACAAATATGTCTATATATGATTACAAAACTATGTATATCATCTATTTGGATTGTTAGAATTCTTGTTAACTATGCGGAATTATTTAACACCACTAAACAATAGCAAAAATACCAGTAAAAGTAAAATATGGTTATCAATTTGGGAGTAAAATTTATATTGGTTCACATGTAAAAATTCTGACCTGTTATTTTTTTCAATGCAGAATGAAATATACTTTCTGTTTTCTTATATTTTCTGTGTATTAGTTTTCTTATTTAATTTTTTAGCAAACATTCTAGCTCACAAAACACAGTTAAATGTATCCACAACTGTCAGTCACCTTTAGAATGAAACAGAGTAGCGGTCATTGGAAGCAATGCAAACCCCTCATCTTCTTCAACAGAGCTGTTCCCTTAATTGCTTATTTGCCCTCTGCTTGGCCATTAGAAAAAAATCACCTTTCTAGGACATTTCTTTGCAAAAAAAAATATGTGTGATTTGATCTTTCTTTCATGACCTGGGCATGCCATCCCAATATGAGAAGAAGCAATAAATTGAAGTCAGATACTTATTGGAATGAAACTCCCATTTTAAGAAGAAATTCAGATCTATTTAGCTTGACCTTGGAACTTGAATTAAATCTATAGACACTCAACTTTCTCCAGGGAAGTGTAACGTTTATATGAATCTGAGTGCATTAAAGCTAGTGTGGTTCTGATCTATGTACCAAGTTGGTTAATTTTTCATTTAAAGGACAAAGGGTTTCACTGGAACTAATTTAACTGACTTAATTTGTGATATTCACATACTAGTTTAGGTCCTAAGCCAGGAGAGGATTTATAAAAAATCCATTAAGATGTCATCAAAAAAAAAAAACCCATAATATATTCACTGATGGCTGTTTTGACAGTAGCCACAGCTGCCCATGGTTGGGGACTTGTGACATGTTCATTTTTGCCTCTGCTCCTAACCAATTGCATGACGCAATATGAACTTCTGATGCACTCTGTGAATTACTATAATGAACCCTTCTTTCATCTTCTCAGAGGACTATACTGGGAATTAATGAGTTAATCACCACAAGGTACAGTAAAAGACCAGTTAAGGCAATATGTTAGGAATTTCATGTTATAGAATTATTTGCTTTCATTTCAAAGGAAAAATCTCACCATTATGATGCTTACCACAACCCTAAATGTGTAGATAAAGTGGATTGATTTGTAGTCATCTGTGAATATATGAGAATTTTAGGATTCTTAAATAAACAAAGCAGAAATCAACTACTATTTTCTGGAGAATGTTATTTTCCTTTAACTGTTCAGAGCTTAACAGCTGTCAGACACTTCCTCGGTCAGCTTCACTTCTCTCATACTGATGCTTTCAATTCAATATTTAATATTATTTTTTATAACTCTTATGAGTATTTTTGCAATTACTCCTTTTTTCATTGTCTTTTTCTCATGAAATATGTAACTGTTTGTTTTGTGTTCCATCAATGAATGTATGACCATACCACTGGAACATTTAGTAAATTATGTTTGTCAATTATATACAAATAGTAAGAGAGCTTCAATTGACCTAGTATTACTCTTCAGATATTCCCTCACATTTTCAAATCTCTCTTTAATGAAAAATATGTTTTGCACAAGACAGAATACATACAACTTTTTTTAATAGTTACAGACTTATAATTATTATTATATTGTTACATTAACATTGATGTTTAGGACTGAGACTAAAGATTTTAACTAATTTCAGATTTTGAATAATATCAGATTTTGGGATGATTGGTTATAGGTGAAAGAGATAAATTGGTGATGAGAATTAAATCTAATTTAAAATTCACATAAATTCAAAATTATGTTTATGTTTCAAAAACCCCACACTTTTGTTTGTAATATTCAACATAAATTTTACACAAATTTTGAGAATGTTAACTATTATAATTTTATTATTACTATATTGAATATAAATATTAATTATTATGTATATTAAATATAACCCACACCATAAATTCAAATGTTCACTTTCCTAATTGTGCCCTATTACCACTCAAAATGTTTTAAGTTTTAAGCACTTTAAATTTCAAATTTTGAATTAGGTATGCTTAATGTATACATGTAAAGTTGATAAAGTAAATACAAAAATTAATAAGTAAATTGCATTACTAATTCATGCTATATTGATGTGTTTCAGTATAAATTTGCTGGCCTTGAGAATAATAAAATATACACATAGAGTTGAAAAAAATTGATAGAGTTGAAAAAAATTGATAGAAGGCAGCAGCTAGGCCTAGAATGAAACCTACGAGAAGACAGTATTTCAGCATTTAAAGATGGACACAGTCCTTACTGCCTATTCAGGAATTAAATGATTAGTACTGTTAGTATCAGTAAAGAAAATTATAAACAGGTTTTTTTCAAAAGAAGAAAAAACATGTGCTAACTAATTCACTCATGTAAGGGGAAACTGGGCACCTAACATACAGTCTTATTTTTTGTTTTTTGTTTTGTTTCATTTGTATATCATTTTCCTTTTTCAAATTTACAGTCTTAGCAGACAGATCAAAACAGTAGAAAAAAATACATCCATAGCAAATAATATTGAGGTCCTTGATGCACTTGGACCTGAGCATTTTGCAAGTTGACAAATATGGATCTAGGATCATTTTTCTACATACCAATTGCTCAGTTAGACCAGCACTATTCATTGAAGATGCTTTCTTTTTTCCATTGTACATTTTTGGATTCTTTGTCAAACATCAAGTGTCTGTAGGTATGTAGTTTTATTTCAGGGTTTTTAATTCTATTCCATTGATCAATTTGCATGTCTCTGAACCAACACCATGCAGTATTTATTACTATTGCTCTGTAGTAGAGCTTGAGGTCAGGGATGGTGATTCCCCATAACCCCCAAGAGACTGGAGGCCCCAGAGAGTTTAGAGGTCTGGTTGGGTGGGTATGGGAACATCCTCATGGAGACAGGGGGTCAGGAGGAGATATGGGATGTGGAACAGTCAGAGGGTGGCCAGGGGGGTATAAAATCTGGAGTGTAAGTAAGTAAGTAAGTAAGTAAGTAAATAAATAAATAAATAAATAAAAGATTAAATAATAAAATAATTATATTCACTATCCTAGGTTTTTTGTTTTTTCACATGAAGATGAGAATTGCTCTTTCTATGTCTTTGAAGAAATGTGTTGGAATTTTGATGGGAATTGCACTGAGTCTGTAGATTGCTATTAGTAAGATGGCCATTTTTTTTGTCCTATTGACAGTGTCTTTTGCCTTACAGAAGCTTTGCAACTTTATGAGGTCCCATTTGTC
>NW_022196896.1:14424263-14425318 GCF_008632895.1 Mastomys coucha
TCTTTGTTTTTTGGAGGGGAAACTGGGAGTGGAGAAATTTACATGTAAATAAAGAAAATATCTAATAATAAAAAAAAAAAAGATGGCCATTTTTCACTATTTAACCCCACCAATCCATGAGCATAGGAGATTTCTCCATTTTCTGAGGCCTTCTATTTCTTTCTTGAAAGACTTGAAATTCTTGTCTTACAGTTCTTTTACTTGTTTGGTTAGAGTTACACCAAGATATTTTATATTAGTTGTGACTATTATGAAGGGTGTTGTTTCCCTAATTACTTTCTCAGCCAATTTATCATTTGTATAAATGAAGGCTCCTGATTTGTTTGAGTTGATTTTATATCCAGCCACATTGCAGAAGTTTTTTATCAGCTGTAGAAGTTCTCTGGTAGAATTTTTGGGGCTGCTTATGTATACTATTCTATCATCTGCAAATAGTGATACTTTGGCTTCTTCTTCACCAATTTCTATCCCCTTGATCTCCTTTTGTGGTCTTATTGCTTTAGCTAAAACTTTGAGTACTATATTTAATAGATATGAGGAGAGTGAGCATCCTTGTCTTATCCCTGATTTTAGTGGCATTGATTCAAGTATTTCTTTATTCAATTTGATATTGGCTGTTGGTTTGCTGTATATTTCTTTTATTATGTTTATGTATGGGCCTTGAATTCCTGATTTCTCCAATACTTTTTTTTTTTTTTAGATATTTTCTTTATTTACATGCGAATTTCTCCATTCCCAGTTTCCCCTCCAAAAAACAAAGAAACAAACAAAAACAAACCCCTGTTGCCTCCTCCTTCTCCATGCCTGCCACCCTGCCCTCTCCCACTTTCTGGCCCTGGCATTCCCCTACACTGGGGCACAGAACCTTCACAGGGCCGAGGTCCTCTCCTCCTATTGATGATCAAGTTTGCAATCCTCTACCATACACATGCTGCTTGAATAATCAGACCCCTCTATGTGCAGTCCTTGGTTGGTGGTTGATACCCTGAGGAGTGGATAAAGAAATTGTGGTACATTTACACAATGGAGTACTACTCAGCTATTAAAAACAATAA
>NW_022196896.1:14425570-14439119 GCF_008632895.1 Mastomys coucha
ACAACATGAACTAACTAGTACTCTCCAATACTTTTAACATAAGCAGTAGTTTATTTTTGTCACATACTTTTTCTGTATCTAATGAAATGATCATGTGTTATTTTTCTTTGAGTTTGTTCATATACTGGATTATGTTAATGGATTTTTGTATATTAAACCAAACTTGCATCCCTGGGATGAGTCCTACTTGATAATGGTGAATGGTGGTTTTGATGTATTCTTGGGTTCAGTTTGTGAAAATTTTATTAAGTATTTTTGCATCGATATTCAATAAGAAACACCCATTATGAATTTCTTCATTTAAAATCTTAGGAATTTTCCTAGAATTAGCTACTACTGCATAAGACATTATTAATAAACTTCACAGAATGAAACATTTCTTCTTTCTAGTTATCTATGCTTAGATCTATTATCAGGTGAATACATGGAGAACAAATTTTCTTCATGTTAGTCATTCATTTAGTAATAAGTTTGCAGAACAGATTACAAGGAGTGCATACCATGGATGACTGTAAGAAATAGCAAAAGAGAACCGTGGTTTGGGTATAGGATAATGAATAGGATGATTATAATTGATGGGCATTATATGCATGTATGAAAACTATGTATGAAACCCATGTCCTGTATAATTAAAACATACAAATAACAATTGGTTGTCTGGATTTCATTTTCACAACCATCACACTATTTAATATTGTTAAGGGGGAAATAATATATGCTTCAACATTATTCCAAAATAAGAGTCACAAATCCTTTTGAAGCTGTTGATGTTTGATTTTCAAAATGTATTCCCATTATAAACATTAAATATTTTTGCTTAAGCTTGGGCTATACATTCTTTTAGTTTCTTTGCATTGGAGATCACATTGAAGTTTTTATTTATGGTGTATGTTACCTTTGTGTTTCAAACACAAAGAATTGGTTTATCAATTTCATTTTATTTGTTCTTTTCATTAGAGAGCTTGCTTTTGATCTACTTCATGATTTCAATTTTTTTCTTATTACTGTCAACTTATCTTTTCTATTCCCACCATATCTGCTTTCAGTTTTGTTTCTCTGACTCTGTATTATTGTTTTGGGGCTTTTTATTTTTTCAAAGATTTTCTTTTTCTTTTTCTTATTTATTTTTATTAGATATGTTCTTTATTTACATGTCATATGTTTCCCAGTTTTCCCTCTGAAAAAAGAAAAAAATAAAAATAAAACAAAAACAAACCCTTGTTTCCTCCCCCCTACCCCTGCTCACCACCCCACTATCTCCTGCTTACTGGCCCTAGCATTCCCCTACACTGGGACGACTCTGTACTATTGTAATACCACATGATGAAACTCAAATACTCAGTCTTTTCCTCTTAAAGTGAAATCTTGTACATTGAATATTCATAGAGTATCATATGTATATTGAACATTCATTTATTATCTCTCTATTCTCCAATTTAGTTTTAGGTTGTTCTTTATATTTTATATTTATTTTTATAGTGCTTTTAAGAGACTACCTTTTCAATTTTCAAAGTTATGTAATTTAAGCTTACAATATCAATATTAATATTTAATTTTACCACTATCCTGTGATTATATGTCATAATAGAATACAGTTACTATTAATTTTACATTTTCATTTTGATTTTTACTGTGACCTAATAACAGATGTATTTCCAAATATAGTAAAGGATATCTAAATCAAGCAGGTTTCAAGTATATACTTCCCTCTGACACAACTCATTTTTTCTTTTTTCTTTTTGGTTTACTTATTTACTTATTTACACTCCAGATTTTTATCCCCCACTCTGGTCCACCCTCCAACTTTCCGACATCCCATACGTCCTCCTCACTCCTTGTCTCCACGAGGATATTACCACCGCCAGCCCCCACCCAACCAGATATCTTAAATTCCCTGGGACCTCCAGTCTCTTAAGGGTTAGTTGCATCTTCTCTGACTAAACCCAGACAGACCCTGCAGTCCTCTGTTGTATACGTGTTGGGGACCTCAGATCAGCTGATATGATGCCTGGTTGGTGGTCCAATTTTTGAGAGATCTCAGAGATCCAAGTTAATTGAGACTGCTTGTCCTCCTACAGGGTCACCTTCCTCCTCAGCTTCTTCCAGCCTTTCCATAATTCAACCACAGGGGTCAGCAGCTTCTGTCCATTGTTTGGATACAAATATTTGCATCTGACTCTTTCAACTGCTTGTTGGGTCTTCTGGAGGGGGGTCATGATAGGTCTCTTTTTATGAGCGCTCCATAGTCTCTCACAACTCATTTTCTTCAACTATCAGCTTGTTGGAAGTTACTGAACTGGTGAGGCACTAAGGTATGTTCTTGTAGTCGTTGTGCTTCTAGCTGTTTTTATCCAATGAATTTTGATGATTTGTCATTGGAAACTCTGTTGTTCCAGCTGGTCTTCTGTTATTTCTTGGAAAGGTGATTTTTGTGCTACATTTTATATTTATATTAGCTGGTTTTGTAGATGAGATTGTGGAGTCCCCCCTGCCCCCCCCTATTTCATTTCTATTTGTCTTCTTTCTTTTCCTCTTCTGTTTAGTGTTTTTAATTAGCTTATTTTCAACCCATGAAAAGTGTGCCTGTTAGATATATGTCTTCTATACTGAACTGGATTTACATTATGTTGCTTAGTGTACTCTTTGTAGAGGTAACTACAGGTCATTCATACTTCACCATAACATATGACCTGCCTTACTTTAATATGTTATGAAGCGAATGTTGTTGTTGGTTTTGTAAATCTCACTTAATTCTCTTATATTTTGAGTATATAAAAAGATATTTATCTGTGAACTAATTATAGTCCATATTAACACTGCAGAATGTATATGAAATTCATATTCTTAGTACTGATTTTTATTATTAAATGACTAACAAAAAGATGGAAGAATCTTCACTAAGTTTACCATTTTCAAATATGTGTACTCATATTCATATCCTCTTCTAACAACCTTTAGAAAATTAAATGGTTTTATTTTGAATATCTTCCCTGACAATCTTCTATTTTGAGCTAGTTGTATTATTATTTTAAAGTTTCAAGATTCCTACTTACCTCCAACTCATAAATTCTAATAGCTGTTTCATACCACATGCTTCCTCATTTCCAGGTTATGTATTTTGATTTATGGCTCGATATTATCATCTAATAGTTCTTTACAAAATGCCTCTGGGTTCCTTTGCTTTTAGATTCTGCAGGTTGTGTAACATTTTTCCAATGGGTTTCAGGCATCTGTTACAATTTACAAGCCATAAAAATCTTGTACCAATCAAAACTTTTCTTTTCTTTACTGCAGAAACATTTATTCATTGTTTTAGAAAATTAAGTTGTCTGTGAACACTTTTGGTTGCTGCTTTTATAGGTTAACATTTTGGGTCACTTTCTTATAGGAATTTTATTCATGGGACTGTTATTACAGTTATTGAAGTATATATGTGACATATAAGAGTCTCAATAAATTCCAATGGGTTAATTAATAATATAGATGGAAATTTGGTTGCACTAATGTGTGTCCATTTTTCAGAAATAACATATTAAGAATTTTCCATATATCATTTTCTTTCATCCTAAAATTTTCTTCTACCACAGCTTTTACAGTTACTTTTTCTCAATAAAATCTACTCAGGAACATGACCATTTATAAATAGGCTATATATATATATATGTATATATATATATATATATATACACATATATATGTATATATATACATATATATATATCATTTATACATACATATATATCATAAATACTTACATACCTCATATATGTACAAAAATATGTTTGTATATATGTATACTTGATTCTTTTTCCTCCTTGGTTTTTTACAGTCTATTTTATGTGATTGTTTTCCACATCTGAACTACATGATACTGACTTCATAAAGTTGTCTGTTCTGCTTCTTTTTTTTAATGATTATTTATTTCATGCATGTGAGAACACTGTCCCTGCCTTCAGACACACCAAAAGAGGGCATCAGATCCCCATTACAGATAGATGTGTTTGCTGGGAATTGTACTCAGGACCTCTGGAAGAACAGGCAGTGCTCTTAACTGCTGAGCCATCTCTCCAGCCCTTATTCTGTTTCTTTAAGCTTCAGTTTTCAGAACTTAGGAAATGGGTTCATTACAGTGGTTTTTCCCAACTTCCTAATTCTGTGATCCTTTAATACAGTTACTCATGTTGTGATAAGCCCCAACAATAAAATCACTTTTATTTCTACTTCATAACTGTAATTTTGCTACTGTTATGAATCATAATGCAAATACCTGTGTTTTCAGTGCTTTTAGATGACCTGTATGTGAAAGGATCCTTTGACACCAGAGTGGTTGTGACCCATGGGATGAAAATCACTGCTTTACTGTTTGACTCCATTTATCTTCTAAGCTTTTTCAGTTTGTGTTTACCAGTCTAATATATTATTACTTCTTTCTACTATTGTGAGGAATGTTAACAATCCTTTTTTATTATATGTTTTCTTACTTACAGTATCTCCTTTCCCAGGTTTCCCTCCAAAAAAATAAGAAAATAAAATAAAATAAAATCTAAAACAATCCCCTGTTCCCTCCCCCTTCCCCCTGCTAGCCATCCCACCCCCTCCTGCTTACTGGCCCTGTCATTCCCCTACACTAGGGCATAGAAACTTTACAGGGCCAAGGTCCTTTCCTCCCATTGATGACCAATTTGGCCATCCTCTGCTATACACATGCTGCTGGAGCCATGAGTCCCACCATGTGTACTCTTTGGTTGGAGTTTTAGTCCCTGGGAGCTCTGAGGGTACTAGTTAGTTCATATTGTTGTTCGTCCTAAAGGGCTGCAAACCCCTTCAGCTCCTTGGGTCCATTCTCCAGCTCCTTCATTGGGGACCCTGAACTCAGTTCAATGGATGGCTGTGAGCCTCTATTTCTGTATTAGTCGGGTACTGTCAGAGCCTCTCAGGAGACAGCTATCTCAGGCTCCTGTCATCTATTGTGGATGCTAACAAGTGCTGAAAGTTAACATTCTTTCAGTAGTATTATCTTAATTTAGATTTTGTGTGAAGTGTGTGTGATTGGATGAGTGCATTTGGCCATGCATACCCATGTGGAAGCCAGAGAAAGTATTGGGCTTTTTTTCTCAATTTTATTCCTTTAAGACAGTGTCTCTTTCAAGCTTGGGGTAGGTTGACTAACCAGTGAACTTCTAGATCTATCCATTATTTTCTTCTCCAACACTGAGCTTAATATCGTATGTAGCATGCCTGGCTTTTTACAAGACTGCTAAGGGTTCAAATTCAAGTCCTTATCCTTTCATAGAAAGCACACTTACTAAGCAATTTCTCTAGCATTATGATTTCTTCTTAAATTCGTTAGTATAAGAATAAATAATGCTCTGCCATTTAAATTTACTTTTTTTAATAAAAACTTTATTATTAAGAACTTATAAAACAAAAAGATAATCCAGAAGCATAATTAAACAGACCAACAAGTCTGGTTAAAAGTTTTTTATGTTGTTTCTTATCCTTCTGATAATGTGCTCACGGGGTTGCTCCTCAGATTCTTCTGTCACATTATTTCATTTTGAAAGTACATCTCCATCTAAGCCTACTGGTTCCCCAGGATACTGTGGAAGAAGCAAATGGGGTAACTTGGTTAGCAGCTGTGTGCAAACACACATGTATCAGTTGATGGGATTTCACAGTCTCATTTTTGTGTTTTTTGCCAATGCCTAGTGCTACAGGAAACTAAGGAAGTCACATATTGATAATTCATATGTACAAATTATATATATATATATATATATATATATATATATAGTTTCTTTAAGTTTAATTTACTTGATATATTTTGAATGATTAGCATGTAAAAGTTCTACAGAGTCTAGTATACAGTAAAGTACATCCAAAATTTTTGTGATTAGTGCAAACTAACATTAATTGAAACCCTTTGGACCTATTTTGTTTTGTTTTGTTTCACTTTACATCCTGCTCACTGCCCCCTTCTGGTCACCCCCTCCCACAATCCTTCCCTGCTCATCTCCCACACTTTCTCTTCTGAGTGAATGCCCCCACAAACCTGTCCTCCAAACTGTCAAATCAAGTCTCTGCAGGGCAAGGCACATCCTCTCCCACTGGTACCAGACAAGGCAGCCCAGCTAGAAGAATATATTCCACAGACAGGCAACAGCTTTGGGAATGATCCCCACTCCAGTTGTTTGGGACCCACATGAAGACAAAGCTGCACATCTCCTACTTGTGTGCTCTTTGGTGGATGGTTCAGATCTGAGAGTCTCAAAGTTCCAAGTTAGTTGACTGTTCATCTTCCTGTAGAGCTCCTCCCCTTTGGGCCAGCAATCCTTCCCCCTATCCTTGCACAGAAGTCCCCAAGCTCCATCCACTGTTTGTTTGTGGGTGTCTGCTTCTGTCTGAGTCAGTTTCTAGATGGAGCCTCTCAAAGCTTAGCCATGCTAGACTCCTGTCTGCAAGTATCATTAATAGTGTCAAGGATTGGTGCTTTCTTATGAGATGCACCAAATTGGGCCAAGTTATTGGCTGGCCATTCCCTCAGTCTCTCTTGCTTCTCCACTCCCTGTATTTCTTGTAGACAGAATAAATTTGGGGTTGACAGTTTTATAGGTGAGTTGGTTGGACCTATATTTTAAATATCTTATAATTTTTCAAGTTTAGAAAATTATTTAAATTCACTATATATCCGATTTCTAAGAAATTTAGGGAAGACAATTCACAAGTTAAAATTCTTTATAATAGAAATATGACAAATGGTTTTAATCTGATGTGATGACTGTTGGGTTCACAAAAGAAATTATAAACAGGGTCTTTTATTTACATATTCGAGATATTTTGTACTCACAAAGTACATATGTGTGTTTCCTTCCTGCTGCAAGCTTTTGATGTGTCTTGGGATATGTCACAGAGAGTACTAGTAGAAAAAGACAGCTTTGTTACATTTTAGACTGAGCCCTTTGTTTTTTCTCCATATACATTTGTCATCTTAAATTCTTCTATATGGGAAGGTTGAAATTTTAAGTCGGCAATTGTGCTTTTAAATTGCATCTCAAATCTTTCTCTATTGACATGAACAGTGACATCACAGTCTCAGAAATTTTACATGCTACCAAATAAAATGCAGCGAATTGAAATTCTTTGCCTCTAATGCTAATTCCATGTTACATCCAGAAATGTTTTACCAAATTTTGTATGTGATTGAAAAATACATAGATTTTAAAAATTTATAAAAATGCAACTAATGAAAGACATGCATGTTCCTTGTACAGAAAGCTACCAGAAAAAAAAATTAAATATATAAAACCCATAGTTTGGTGAGAATGCTAAAAGCAAAGCAAAGAGATTGTGATAGGTCACTGTCTCTCACACAAGCATTTAGTGCATGGTAATCTTCCAGCACTGTCAGATTTGATTGAAAGATAATGCAAGATTTTTTCCTTCCAACAATTTATAGCATGTATCCATTAGGAATAATTATAGTTGCATGATTTTTCTAGCTGTTATCTCTACAAGTGTTACTAATGGTTTTATCAATTACTCCCTGTCCAATAACTGCATGGTTGTAACCTAATTTAAAGACACTCTATCACCAGGCTGATTTGTGTAGTAGTAAATGACAGCATTTGAGACACCAGCCAAATGACTCACTTCAGTGACTTAGTTAGTCTCTAATAATTAACAATTAGTAAGTACCTAGAGAAGGCTCAAAGACGGCAGCTCTCGCACTTCTCTTTCTTATCTAAATACAAGAAGTTAGAAAGACTTCAGTGACTCAAATTAATAAAACTGATACTTCTCTGGACTTAGAGAACATCTATAGATCTGTGGGTATATGTATAAATACGTGTGTGGGAATATATATATATATATATATATATATATATATACATAAATATGTGTATATGTGTGTGTGTATAATAATCTGTCAATAACTCATATTAAATGTTAAATAAACTAGGATATGATGACCTCTGTTTATACACCTATGTATTACAAAAATCAATATGCTAAGTCCCTCTTTTTATAAACCTTCCTAATCATTGTATTGCTTTGATTCAGAAGTAAAATCAGCATTAGCTGCAAAATTTGTGCTACTTCTTGAACCTTAAAGGGTAGATACTATATGTGCAAAAAGAGGCCCTTCATTGGAGATCATTAGTGGGAACTTCACATACAGCTGAGAGCTCAGAAAAGTATTGTGTTGTGGATCTAGCAATGAAGAAATTTAAAATAACTTAAAGACTTTATTTGGTTGCAAAATATGAATTTTCCCTAAATATATTCTCTCTAAGAGTTGTTAAAAATGAATTATCCTAACTTAAAAAGTCAAACCTGAATTGAAGCTTATAAAAAACATAAATATGAAGTAGTTAATGAACACAGGGTGGTAGTTGCGCTGTGCTGTCCTTCTGCAGAGTGTTGGTTTGGATTCATCCTGAGGAAACCGAGTTCCTTTTGTATAATTCATCAGTTTGGCTGTTTTGTCTGAACTTAGTTAATTAAGCCCTCCAAGTTAATCATGAAGATAATAATTGAAGGAGATGATTGGATGTGAAAAACAATGACTATCAAAAGCTTCATCCAACCCTCTGATGACATACCAAGGAACCACTAACCCACACGGGTGTTTGCTTCATTCCATACCAAATTATATCAACATTTCCTGGAGAAAATATGTAAGTAGAATTAACTATAAATCTATACCGCTGCATTGAGGTTTCAAAAATTTACAAAGTAAAGCATCACATTTTCAAACAAGCTCATATTAATGATAGCAGTTCTTTCTCTACATGTTGTGTATCAGAGGCAGATGCTCTTTAGTAATGCTGAATAGGCATGGAATCTGGTTGCTTTAGCTTACTTCATAAATACGCTTAAGAAGTTAAATGTGTAAACTGCTGAAAGACAGAACCCCAGCTACTGCTTACTATCCAGTACAGTTTCTTGAATATGTCACCATCTTGCCGTATTCACAAAAGAAATCAGTGGAAAAGAAGAAAATAAATCACTAGAGATCTGACCATCTCCTATGCAAGATCACAATGGCTAATTTGCAGAAATAGGTTTCTCTAATTTTCCCTTGTAGAAGAGGGTTATGAAATAGTCATAATGGCATAAGAAATACCTTCTTTGAAAGCTGCTAAGAAAACTCTAACCATAATAGAAAAGCAGGGACTCATGGTGTTTCTTACAATGCCATTGAAGCTCCACCCCTCCTTACTCAGTTATATTTGCATATTCTTTTGAAAACCCCACATTGAGTATCTATAGCCCCAGCTGATGTCATCGGGCACAGCATGCAGCCACTAGAAGTGGGACAATTATAATTTTTGTAGCTGATTAATCATCATGAAAAAGTAACAGTCAATTGACTCAATCATACAACCATGGTGATTAATCACACTTCACTTGTGTTTTTTCCCCCAAGTATTTTACTGACAGTGCAGATGTTGGCTGATTTTCTCCTTTAGCCTTTTACTTGGTCACAGATGTTAAGTATTCACCTTGCCCTGATACTTGACTTGCCCATAATCTTCAGTATACAAGTCCTTAAAACAAAAATGTGCTCCTTTCTTTGAAATCAAATGGTAGCATAGTTATTACCTTTTAAAAAAATACAGGTTAATCAATACATGAAATCGCCATAATTGTACTCTGCAATCACAGATGCTTTTTTAAAAAAATAATTATGCTACTCCCCAATTTAGTCTTCAATGTCTGTTAAAACACTGGGGAATCTGCACCCCTCCATAGCCTTCCCAGAGTGTTAATAGTTCAATTTTATTTATATTTAATTCAAAACTAGATGTTCCAACTCAAATTCATAAAAATCTTTACCTGGCTGCTTTATATTATTAGACAGATGTTTTACTCCTCAAAATAAAGCTTGTGCTGCCCTCTCACCTATGTCTAACACAATTTGGGCCTTCTCAGTGACTGGCCCCTAAGAGCTGAAATGGTTCCAATAATGATAAGTGCCTTGTTTATAAAATTGCCACATACGAAATGTTGATGTTTAAGAAGCAATTAGAAAAGCAGCAGTTTGTTGGTAAAGAGCAATATTCAAAGAACATGATGTAGTATTCCAAGTCAATTAAATCACTTTTTGGTACTAGTGTCAACATAGTTTGTACTCAAAGCAACTGAAATGATACTTTTCAGCATCTTTTGCAGAAGTGGGATTATTGGTGAGGTGTGTGGAAGATATGAGACAGTCAAACCTAACAAGACACGTGTATTGAAAGTCTCAAATGAAAATGATAGATCCTGAGGGAGAATTAACGTGGCTGTCACAAAAAGAAGCACCACTCACCAACTTTCTAGAATGACTTCCATAATTTCAGTATTGCTAATCTTAGGAGAAGAATCATCCTCTGGTGCTGAACTTCAGATGATCTTTGAGATCGTTGCCCACATGCGAAATTGCTTCCATACCAAGAACACAGTGACACTGGCATTTGTCTGTGGCTACTGTCTGCATACTGTTAATAAAGAGCCTTGGGCTGGACAGAATTGTTAATAAACTATTTCTAAAATTCCACTCAAATGTCACTTACAATCAGGGTTTTCTGTCAGGCTAGGACCCCTGGGGAAACCTTTGCAGCTATGAAACTTGCATACTATGGCAAAGATGAACATAAAGAGGTAGAAGACCATGATTTTTTTAGAGTCTTATTGTTTAAAATAATCATGTATGATAAGGCTCAGGATGATTTGCAGCTGTGCAACCAAAAGAGAAAGTGAGGGGTGCAGAAGAGAAGCAAGAAGAAACTAACTTAGCCCAGTTCTTTTTTGTTATATCAGAGGAAGAGGTGAAGCAAGAGCTGCTCCTAATTTATAGCAGTATCATCAAGGCACAGAAGACAATACAAAAGCATTTCAGAGGGAGGATACCCATGACATGAAACTATTTAAAACAATTAATCAAAAAGCCTAATTATTCAATTAGATGGATAAATGAATCTTCTTAAAGTGGATATGCACTAAAAGAGTGATGAGGAAATCTTTCAAAGGGAAATGAGTGCAACAAATCAGCTAAATATGATCTCTTAAAAATTCTGAATAATAAGTCAGTGATTATGTTTTAATTGGGCTTTAGCTTTATTATAATTGAGGACACTCATTATCTTGTTTTATTGTATTTATGATTTTAATATTCATACCACTTGGCACTTTATCTTTGTATACTTTCTACCAGGGCTTGTTGCACTTCCTGGCTGATTAGTGCCTGGGTCAGTGTGAAGTGAATACAGATGTCTCAATAATAATCATCAGGATGTGGGCCGATCTGCAGTGTTTGAAGGTCTCCTATAAAGTCATCCTTTGTGCAGTTGAGAGGGGTTTTGCACATACACACTCACACACACACACACACACACACACACACACATCCCATTCCTGTCTCTCTCAATGGAGTTGCTCTGTGGGTAAGAGTCTTCATCTAGCATGAAACTGACACTGGCTTTTATTCTGAGGTGGATCAAAGGCCCTTGTTTTACAATGTGATAAATGGTCCTAAAATAACAACTCACACACTTACATCTATCCATTCTCGGGAGACATGATTTGTTGAAAAAAAAAAAAAAAAAAGGAACAACTGATAATTCCAGCTCTTTATGGAGGAAGGAACTGAGGGCAAACATACCTCATATGCTTGCCATTTCCAGAATAAGGCAGAGCTAGGGCAGTTAATACACAGATTATGTCCAAGACTGGTCAATCACTTTGCCCTGTATGAGGTGTACATATGACAAGCTTCACACAGTTAAATGGAGTCACGGGTGGAGTCAGAAGTCAGGGAGAGTGTAGCTGCCTCAAGTGTAAGGACTGTTAAATGGGTCTGTGAGAAGCCTATGAGATTAACCATTTTATTCTCATGCATTGAATTTTTGTGAACCCGAATGTCCTGTGTGAATACTTAATCAAATTTTTTAATAATTCAAATGTATCAGTGGCAAAGTTATATTTATGATTTATTTAGATCTATAATATTTTGCTAGTTATGACAAAATAACTAGGTTAAATAAAAGGAGTAGACTACTTTGTTCCTTGCCAGATAAAACTATGTAATATAACCAATTCTCCTAGAAAAACAAATGAATTAATGAACAAAAGAAACAACAAGCAAACAAATTATTTGAAGTAAATCTTATGCACACTATGACAACAGTGTTAGATGTTCTAAGGTTGCTAATCTGCCTTAATGTTTCTTGTTAGAAACATCGACAAAAACCTTTACCTTTACTCATTACTTTATTTAATGTTACTTATATGTATGTTTCCAGACCTGGTATTAGTATATATTTCTTGGGAAAGAACACTTCTCTTGATCCAGCATAATCTCTAACTATGTTCTGATATTTGTCTTTATTCCCATAGGTAAGTGTAGTCCTCATGCCATATCAAGGAAACCTCTCTCTGTAACAAATGCGAACCACCACAAAAAACACAACCAATTAAAATGCAGAATTGTGATGTTCCATCCCAGTAGATACATCTACAAAATACTCCCACAAATAAGGCTTGGTGGTCACTGTAGAAAAAGTGTCAGCAAGATTATAGATGCTGCGAGACAATGTTTCCCAGGAATGTCAGAAGCTACATCCATAAAACCTCACCATGATGACTGTCTGTCTATACATGAGGCAAACATAGACACCGTCAATATATTTGCTAATATGAATGAGGGAAAGCTCAAGAATCCTCTATCCTATGATAAAAACTACAGATACCTGGGGAATGCTGCCAGGAGGAGAAATAGTTTTCTTATTTTCAAACTAGTTACATTTGTTTTCTAACAATTTCATACATGCATGATATGCAATATATCCTTATTACTCTCATCCTTTGTTTCCTAACTTCTCTCCCACTCTTTCTACTCTGAATGCTCTTACAGTTGCTCTTCCAATGTTCACGTGTTTTTGACTTGTTTAACCCACTGAGTTTAACCAGAACCATTTGTGTAACCATAGGTCTGCAGCTATCAAACGGGGTATCAAGTGATCCCAGAGGGATCATGATGGGTATGCAAGTGAAGACAATGATTCTCCCTCTCTTGAATCTATCAGTATTCCATAGTTCAGTATGTATGGGTAGGGCCCTTGAGCACCTCCCTCCTTTAAGACGGATTGCTGTTAAGTTCAGTCTAGGGTAAGCACAGTTCAGAAAACTAAAGCTGCTATCTGTGCTCATTTTAGCTATGGTTCCCTCATGCTCCAATGATAGGATTTAATCCCTCTTCACACTATCTCCTAGCTTTTATCTTTATGTCCCTTCTTCCATCATACTCTATAAACAGCAAAGGGGTGCTATAAATGATCTTAGGGCTAATCACTGACTATTCACGACCATAGTTTCAGAGTGAGTTTAGCATATCAAGGCAGGTAATATACAAATATATAATCCCATGAGTGGCTAGAACCATGACGGGAAGACTGCCATTCACAAAACAAAAGGTAGGAAGCTCAGCCCAACTCTAGGAGCTCCTTTTGGCAGTCAAGTTAGTTTCTTCTCTGACCGTTCTTTTTTTTTTTTTTTTTTTTTTTTT
>NW_022196896.1:14439288-14444842 GCF_008632895.1 Mastomys coucha
GCTCTGAGGGTACTACTTAGTTCATATTGTTGTTAGTCCTAAGGGGCTGCAAACCCCTCAGCTCCGTTCTTAAAACAATGTGAGTTAAAGAGTGTTTCAAACATCAGACTATTGAAGACACTTCAGATTCAAACTAATAACAGTATGTGTCTTGCCGCAATAGGCTCATGGAACTTCATAATGTAAAGTTTCTTTAGTTCAAATTTAAAAGATTTTCTAGGCTTAAGAATTCCACTGCTGTTCAAAATTACAAAGTTGAAAAACCTCTTTTTGAGAAACAAATAATGCAAGAGTGTATTCTCACCCCATATTCTTTTTTTCCCTAGCTTTTTTTTTTGATGTTTTATTTACATTTCAAATGTTTTCCCTTTCCCAGGTCTCCACTTCAGAACCCCCCTATCCCATCTCTCCTCCTCCTACTTCTATGAGGGTGCTCCCCCTCCTGCCGTGGACCGGGTTCGTTGTGGAGACCCCAATTTCCACGGGATGAGAATTCTGGTCAGGTGGGCAATAAGTTGGCGGATGACAGACAGACTCAAGACACAAGGGTGTGTTGAATCTGAATGTATTTGTGCAAGGTGAAATTCAGCCTTAAATACCATACAGCAAGCAGGGCAGATGACAAGAGTCACGTAGGCAGGTGGGGGTTACAGCAAGGGATGCAAGACTGAGGTCACGGAGGCAAGTGACCAAGACACCAAGGTCAGTAGCGTCTGGTAGCCAGGTGTGAAGCAGGAGGAAGAGGAGTGGAGCCCTCTCTGTTGAGGCTATTTTGGTATTCCTATGTTAATTCTCTGGTTCTGCTGGGGCAATGACTAGGAGGTTCCCACCTAACACTTCTAGCTAATGTCCTTGAGTGGAAGCCCTTCATTACTCTCTAGTATGTAAAACATTTCTAACTATTGTGATCTATTGCCCTAAGGAATGTGCTTGACCTCTGTTGCTAGCTCTGGCAAGGCAGATTCCTTGAGAGAAATTCCAAGCTATGGATAGCTTGGTATTAAACTAGGATAGGTTGGTAACATTGTATTGGCCAGGAAACAATGCCCAATCTTAGCCATTTACGAATCATTTCTTGGGGTACCATTATGCCTAAATATGAGGGCGTGTAGATGATTGGAAAAACTAATCTGAAACACATCTGAGTTAGGAGATACCAACTACTGTCTGAATATCCAGGAGGCACAGAACTCCTTTTGGATCCTTAATGCCTATTATCCTTAATCAGGCTTTTACCCCCAATATTTCAGATGTGACTGGAGTAGACGAGTGTGCATGGCACCCTCCGACATACCCACTCCCATTTTCCTTCCCTGGCATTCCCCTACACTGGGAGCTCATACACTCTCAGGCCCAAGGGCCTCTCCTCCTACTGATATCCAACAAAGCCATCCTCTGCCACATATGCAGCTGGAGCCATTGCTCTCTCCATGTGTATTCTTTGGTTGGTGGTCCATTCCCTAGAAACTCTGGGGGGTCTGACATGTTAACATTGTTGCTCCCTCCATGGGAGCGAAACCCCTCAGGAATGTCAGTCCCTTCTCCAACTCCTCCATCAGGGACCCTGAACTCAGTTCAATGGTTGCTGTGTATGTCTCTCTAGAACTCTTGCTCTCTGAGCTGACTGACACAGATGCTGATACTTATACCCAACCAATGGACTGAAGTCAGGAACCCCTGTGGTTGAATTAGGGAAAGGCTGGAATAAATTTAGGAGGAGGGTGACACCATAGGAAGACCAGCAGTCTCAACTAACCTGAACTCATGAGAGACCTCTCAGACACTGAGCCACCAACCAGACAGCATACAAGACCTGGTGCAAGGCCCCCAGATACACATACAGCAGAGGATTGCCTGTTCTGGCCTCAGTGAGAGAAGATGGGCCTAACCCTTGAGAGACTTGAGGCCCCAGGAAGTGGGGAATTCTGGTGAGGGGTAGGGGTAGGGATATCCTCTTGGAAGTGGGGGATGGAGGGGAAAAGGAGTGAGATGAGGAACTGTGGGAGAACAGACAAGGAGTGGGGATAATGACTGGATTGTAAAAAAATAAAAGTAACTTTAAAAAGTGAAAATTAAAAAAAAAAAAAACTTCATTGTACTCTAGTTTTTCCTAATATCACCAGTCCTAAAATTCTTTTTTTCATTGAACCCATGAATTCAGGTTTGGCTTGAGTCAAGATCCCCCAAAGATGAGGAGCACCCCCAGACTGTCCAGGTAACAGAGGTACCTCCTATCTGTTTCCCACAATGCTGGGAAAATACCTCTAAAAACGTGAGTCATAGAGATGACTCTGTCAAAAAGACAGACTGTTTTTACTGGAGATGAGATGAAGTAAAATGTCTTCATTAGGATTCCTAAGCAAGAAGAAGGAGGAGGAGGAGGAGGAGGAGGCCCTATGCAAGTTCATAAACTCTTCTGTCTGAAGACTGTATCATTGGTATGTAACATAATGTAACATTATTTTTATGTTAGTGACCTTCACAGCAAATGTTAATAGTGTCAATTTTTTTACTTATCAACTGGTGTGAATCTTCAATCGGAATTCAGAATAAAAGGTCCTTAACCCTTCCCATGTCCCCATGTTGCCTGCTTTCTAGCTCTCTTAGTTTTGATCATGAAAAGGAAGGCCAGCTGTAAGAGTAGCTTTCACTGTGGTGGTATTCAGTAGCCTCAGACTTGAAGCAGAGAACACAGGCGAGAACCTGTGGGGGGTCTTAACTTTGAAAGGCCTGCTCTTAATGACCTGCCTCCACCAGTCTCCCTTTACCCAATAAAAGCTCCACAGCCTTGAAATTAGCTCCACAGTGTGAGGACTGACCATTCAAATACTAGCTTGTGAAAGACATTTCAGATACAAATAATACTTATTTTTTGGCCTTTGTTGTTGGTTTTTTTTGTTTTTTTGGTTTTTTGGGGTTTTTTATTTTGTTTTTATTTTTTTTTCAGATATTTTCTTTATTTACATGTAAATTTCTCCATTCCCAGTTCCCCCTCCAAAAAACAAAGAAACAAACCAAAACAACAAAAACAAACCCCTGTTGCCTCCCCCCTCCCCATGCCTGTCACCCCACCCTCTCCCACTTATTGGCCCTGGCATTCCCCTACATTGGGGCACAGAACCTTCACAGGGCCGAGGTCCTCTCCTCCTATTGATGATCCAATTTGCAATCCTCTACTATACACATGCTGCCAGAAAAATCAGACCCACCATGTGCAGTCCTTGGTTGGTGGTTGAGATCCTGGGAACTCTGAGGCTACTAGTTGTTTTGTTTTTTTAAGGTAGATGGTGTTACATGTCTTTTTTCTTCTCTGTGCTGCATATTTCTTTCCTAAGGTGGATCTTCCTGCACTGTGTGCTTCCTGGGTTAGGACAAGACTTCCTGCTTCACATTCAGCTTCTCTTGCTACTTCTGATTTGTCTTTCCTTTCATTCATTCCCTAAAAGTGGTTTATCCTTTTACCATCTAGATACCATTACCTAAAAATACATGGAGGCCAGTGATCTCAGAGTCATTTGTCACTCCACTCTCTGCAACCAGAAATAATGGCTATTCTCCATGCTGTTCTTGGAGTTACAACTTGTCATATTCGGCCTCTGTGAAGTCCCCTCCTCTCCCCAGAGCATGAGATGTGAGAGCTTAAATAATTTCCAGACACCAGTAACCCATTTTTATACATTTAAGTCTTTTAATGATTTGTGCCATGTTGCTATTTTATAGTAGAAAGCACTTTCCCATTCAAATATATCATAAACGGCATGTGTTAATTACAAAAATCTAAAACTAAGATGCCTTTTCTGTACTCAAATAACATGAGATGTGTTCCCGAATTTCCATATAAGAGATTTCCCTACCAGTTTCAGAATATTATGCCAAATTATTTTAAGAATTTCATTATTTTTCCTAATGAAATCATATATATATAAATATATATGCATACATGCATATCGATTTAGATGTAATACTTCAAAAAGGCAAAAATGAGAAGTAGCATTTGATTTGTTTTTTATTCAATTCTGCAATTAGGATCAGATTAAAAATTATGTGATATAACTTACTAACATTAGAAGAATTTTTAAAACTATATGTCTATGTCACCTAAAACCCTTTTGCTGGGTTAGCTGAAGGACCATGATAAGAAATCCACTTGCCATTCAGTTTAATTTCTTGTGTCTAGAGCTCTACCACATTCTGTATAAAACAATCAATAAAACAGATTTATGAGGCCCTGAAATAGAACAGTCGAAGAGAGGAAATTATGGGCAGTTTTAGTTATTAAAGATTTTGCCTCGAAATTTAGTGTAAAGGAGCTGTTGTACGTCTTTTTTAGCACAAACAGGGTATTTATCACACACATGTACTGAAGAGACAATTGTGCTGTGGCCTCCTGTAATGTGTCTTTATTTGTTGCTCACCATTAAAGCGAAGGAGATCCTAGCAGGAAAAGATAGTTACCCAGCACGTGTTCCTCCTCCTCCTCCTCCCATTGCTCGAGCTGTGGTTCCTTCCAAAAGTCAGCGTGTGTCTGGGAACACATCATGAAGGGGGAAAAGTGGATTCAATTCGAAGAGTGGACAACGGGGATCTTCTTCCAAGTCTGGAGAATTGAAAGGTGATGACCTTCAGGCCATTAAAAAGGAGCTGACTCAGATAAAACAAAAAGTGGATTCTCTTCTGGAAAGGCTGGAAAACATTGAAAAAGAACAAAGCAAACAAGCAGTAGAGATGAAGAATGAAAAGTCTGAAGAGGAGCAGAGCAGTGCCTCTGTGAAGAAAGATGGGACTAATGTGAAGATGGAGTCTGAGGCAGGTGCAGATGACTCTGCTGAGGAGGGTGACCTGCTGGATGATGACGATAATGAAGATCAGGTGTATGACCAGCTGGAGTAGAAGGATGGTGAAAAAAAGCCCGAGGAAGAAGATGACAGAGACAGCGCCAATGGGGAGCATGACTCTTAAGCACATAGTGGAGCTCAGAAATCTTAGCCCATTATTCATTTACCTAGGTGCTTGTGAGAGATCAAAGCAACACTAGATCGTCTCCCCTAGAATCTTCTGCACATTCTCACTGTTCTCCCCCTTATCCTTCCTGTGTTCATTAATTCACAATTGCCCTGTGCCTCGTTACATTTTCACTTCCTTTGATGCTCCTTAGTAGTTTCCTTCAGTGTTTTGCTTTAATTTTGATACCTCTTTGACTTAACAATAAAAAGTTGTACAGTTTAAAAGAAAAAAAAAAGACAGGATGAGGAAAGTCACAAGCAGAACAGCCAACAAACGAGTCAACAGTGAAGATGGAAAGTTCTCCTGTCCGCATAAAGCTCTTCTGTTTTATCTTTTTTGACTAGTTTTAAATGAACAAAAACGAGGCAGGACAAATTATAAACGAGACAAGGAAAAGCAGAAGGAAGAAAACAAGGCATGTTGGCTAGCGTGGAGGCACACTGAGACCCTACAACAAGGCATGTTGGCTAGCGTGGAGACAAACTGAGACCCTACAACAAGGCATGTTGGCTAAGGTGGAGACACACTGAGACCCTACAACAAGGCATGT
>NW_022196896.1:14444965-14445167 GCF_008632895.1 Mastomys coucha
ACCCTACAACAAGGCATGTTGGCTAAGGTGGAGACACACTGAGACCCTACAACAAGGCATGTTGGCTAACGTGGAGACACACTGAGACCCTCCAACAAGGCATGTTGGCTAGCGTGGAGACACACTGAGACCCTACAAGGCATGTTGGCTAGCGTGGAGACACACTGAGACCCTACAACAAGGCATGTTGGCTAGCGTGGAG
>NW_022196896.1:14446797-14447896 GCF_008632895.1 Mastomys coucha
ATAATACATCACTACTAATATTTTCTTAAATGAACATAAATATATAAAGTGTTTTTGTATGTTTGTTTGTTTTGTATTTAGTGGAGCTTAAAATCTTGGCTCTGACTGTGGTAACATGATACAAGAGTTACAAACGTCAAGCAAAGCATTCAGTCTTACTCTTTGTTGTTCTCTTACAAACCCCCTCCCAATTTAATTATCTACATTACTTTTGGTTATATAAATACTTTTAAAATGTGTAAGCTGTCCTGAAAACCATACTATAGTGTAAGAACCTGAAATAAACAATACTACTAATAGAGAGACTGAGATAGGAGAAGCAAGATCTCAAGACCCTTATGTTGTACACAGCAAGACACTGTCAGGAACAAACAAACTGAAAGTGTATATAGACTGCATAATTTTGACCTATATCTCCAATTACCAACTTAGAGAGACCATTGGATGACAGTCAATAAATTTCTAATTTCTCATATTTTTGGATTTCAATCAATTAGGATATGTTGGTAATATTAATTTTCATATTAAGATATTAAGAAAAAGTAAGTGTTACTTCCTGTTGTTTTTGTTGTTAAGAGGTGGAAATAGGTTTGTGTGGATTTGCTGAAAGATTACTTTCTAGAAGAACTACTTCTAGGGTATAGTTTTATTCCTTATGTTGATGTTTTCCATCTATTATCCTTTGTAAGGCTGGATTTGTAGAAAGATATTGTGTAAATTTTGTTTTGTCATGGAATATCTTGTTCTCTCCATCTATGGTAATTGAGAGTTTTGCTGAGTATAGTGACCTGGGCTGGCATTTGTGTTCTTATAGGGTCTGTATCACATCTGCCCAGGGTCTTCTAGCTTTCATAGTCTCTGGTGAGAAGTCTGGTGTAATTCTGATAGGCATGCCTTTATATGCTACTTGGCATTTTTTCCCTTACTGCTTTTAAAATTCTTTCTTTGTTTAGTGCATTTGGTGTTTTTATTATTATGTGACGGGAGGAATTTTTTTTCAGGTCCAGTCTATTTCGAGTTCTGTAGGCTTCTTGTATGTTCATGGGCATCTCTTTCTTTAAGTTAGGGAAGTTTTCTTCTGTAATTTTGTTGAAGATAT
>NW_022196896.1:14448048-14492839 GCF_008632895.1 Mastomys coucha
TTCTTTGAGGGTGCTATTTATGTCTTTCTTAAAGTCCTGTATTATCATCATGAGAAGTGATTTTATATATGAATCTTGCTTTTCCAGTGTGATAGTGTGTCCAGGACTTGCAATGGTGGGAGTATTGGATTCTGATGATTCCAAGTAACCTTGGTTTGTTTTGCTTATATTCTTATGCTTGACCCGCATCATCTGGTTATCTCTAGTGCTACCTGCCCTTGCTATATCTGATTGGAGCCCGTCCTTCCTGTGATCCTGGTTATGTCAGAGTCAAGCTGTCTCTGTGATACTGTGATTCTGGGATCCTGTGACCCTGGACTTGTTAGAGCACCTGGGAGTGGAGTTTCCTCTGGGTGTTTTGGGGATGACTGCAGAGTTTGCACCCAAGGTCCTGCTGGCCCAGACAGACTGGGCCGGCAGAGTTCTTGAGTGCCTGGGTCCTGCTGTCCCAGTTACTCCTGGTGTTGGGACAGATGTTGTGTCCTCCTCACCTCTGATCCTGGTTATGTCAGAGCACCTGGGAGTGGAACTTGTTCATGGTATTGTGGGACCGGAAGGAACCTGAGAAACTGGGCTGGCGGAGTTCTTGTGTGCCTAGTCCCACTGGTCCCAGCTACTCCTGCTGTTGGGACAGATGTATGTCCTTCTCACCTCTCATCCTCAATACTGATTTTTCTATAAACTGAATTTATACTTACCTTCAGAAACCAGTAATAATTTTATATCAATTCCCATATTGGTTTCAATCAATTTCTCATTGTCTTCATAATTATACTATACAACAACTTGAAGAAGTAACTACATAAAGGAAACATTGCATCTGATTTCAAAACATTGGAATTTAAGTTTAATTTGAAAAGTTTTGTTTGAAATTTACAGCTTTATTTGAAAATTATAAATCCTATCAATCTGCTTGACTTCACAATTTTGACAAGATTGTTCATTATTAGTAAACAATAAAGGTTGAAATTTTTGAAAATCTATAATATGTAAGAAGAAAATAATATTTTATTGTCTTTTACAGAATAATTCCTTCTGCAATATTTTTTGCCTCCCAAGATTATTGTTTAAAAAGAAAGTTGTTAGAGATGAAATTGTATATTTAAAATTATTATAGAGCATCTATATTTCTGGAATTTAGCCTGAGATGCTCCATCATTTTAAGACTCTACAGAAAAGTGAGAATGTAGTGCTAAAAATAAAAGTTTTAGTACAATTTTTCTTTCTCTTTAGATGATCCAGAAGGTCAAGTGTTATAATTTTTGTAGTACTAGTTTGCATTTCGTTGCTATAAGAAGGACTTGAGGGAAACATTTTTATTTTAAAAAACAGGTTTACCTCTGCATATGACTTTGAAGTTGTCAGTCCACATAGCAATGAGGTGGAGCATCATGACATGGTATAACAGAACTGCTAGTCTCATGGTAGTCAGAGAGCAGAAATCATGAGACAAGAAGGGATCAAGGACAAAAGGAGTCCTTCCAGAGCAGGGGCTCTCAGCCTTCCTAACTGGAGCCCCTATAATTGTTCCTCGTGTTGTAGTGACACCAAACTATAACATTTCCTTTGGTGCTACTTTATAACTGAAATTTTGCTACTTTTATGAATCAGGATGTTAATATCTGTATTTTCTGATGGTCTTAGGAGACTCCTATGAAAGGTCATTGAACTCCCTCAAAGGGTTCATGACCCACAGGTTGAGATTCACTGTTCTAGGGCATGCCTCTGGTGACTTCCACTCCATTTAGTTTCCACCTCTTATTTTTTTTAGCACCTTCTAGTAGTTCCATCAGATTATGAATCCATCAAGTGGGTAATCCATTGATTAGGCCAGAGAATTTTTAATCTACTCATTGAGCCATATACAAGTTATGGTAAATTTCCAGAGCTAAAACCAACTGAAATGACATAATCTGCAACAAGAGTAGTTAATACACTAAGACTCTCCAATGAACTTATACAAGTCAGTCATGTTTTGGTACTTTCACATTTATAAAAGAAACCAGCAAAGTACCAGAAATACTTGTTTTTACTCACATATGTGCCAAGAATAACTTGTTCCAAAAATATAGTCTTAGAAATATTTTAAATGAAAATTCCCAACAATAAAAATTTAAACTTTGAATGTGATGATGGTTATTAAACTCTGATTTTACTGTAAGCATTGGAATGTATACTTTGGATGAGTTCATTATACCCCAGATTCAAATAGTATATAACAGCAAAGAGTGTTGCCTCTGCAGAGAACCAGCATATAGGCACCCATCATACTTTTGAACTGAAGACAGAGGTGTAGACTTTGAAGTTAAGGTAGGAGTGGATGACTTTTATTTTTCTTTCCCCTTGATTGGTTGGTTTTATCTCCAAAGCTATATGTGCCTTTGTGATTGTTTAAATCTCTGGGGAATTTGGATGACATTTCCTGATATGTGACTCACAAAAGATGGTAAGGCAGCTTCTACAGCTCCTAATCAGGTGCCTGTGAGGTTGCCTCAGGTTGGGTGGTAGGGCACCTGATTCCCTGTTTGTGTGGAGTGGTTTTTCCTGGAGTTAACTTGTTTTGGACTTTTCAAGTTCCTGGAATCAGAAACTTAGGCCTAGTCTCCTAAACTGCCAAATTTGCTGCCTGTCGTGGAGTCAACCTGTCTGACCGACTCAGTCCTTCTACTTGTTGTAAATTTTATAAAATGTGAATTATAATTTTACAAATTATTTTTTAGTTTTTGAGAAACTACCAGTGAGCCACTCCCCTTTCGTAGTGTTCTACACTAATGTTGGAGTTATGCTTTACCCATTTACAATATATTTAGCAGGTATTTTAACTAATTAGTTTTTGTCTTCTTGTTCTGTTACTCTTCACTCTATAGAAGCCATGTAATAAACACATGCTACCTGTCCTCCACATTTAAACCATACAGTGAAACACATGAGACAAACATCTCGGCAAATACTTGGAAATGGACATGCTTCTGTAAGATCTGAGTAGACAGGGACATCTCAGAAAAACGCAGGGAGGCCAGGAATTTCCTTAATAAGATAAGCTCAGGAGCTTTAGGAAGGTAGTGGAACTCTCCGGAAGGGAAAGGCTAATTAACATTCCTTAGATCACAGAGTGAGAACCAACCTGTGGGTAGGTGCACATTCTGCAGGGTAGACCTTTGCCCACCTTCAGACAGGGGAAGTCCTTGGCACCTCATCCCCTAAAGACTAGTCAGTTTAAAACGTCACAGTGTTCTACCAATCACATTGTGTCTAATGGCTGCTGCCCTGAAATTGTATAAAAGCTCACTGAACAAGCTATGTGGGGTCGCCTCCTTTCCTTGGGGTCTGGGACTGCCCCAGTACACTGGAATAAAAATCCTCATGCTCTTTGCATTGATCAGGCTCCATGCGATTCACTCAGGAGGTCTCCGGTAAGCTAAGGTTCAGCAGGGTCTTACACTTCATGAAAGGAAAAAAATCTCCTGACATTAAAATTATGTCTTATGAAAGAGTTGGGTTAACTTGTTTGCTGTCATAGTTATACAAAATAAGTGAATACTATCATTGTTACACACAACCATTTGGAATTCAGGGTTGCACCTTGGTTCCTTTTGCCTAATACTAAGCTGGGGAAGATGACAAGCACCAACTCTCACAGAAACTCACATATGAATATATTAAACAATTGTTAATTAATATGTGAGAAAAAGAATCAATGATTTATTGATAATATAATGGATTGGCAATTATTTATATATGCTGTCTGCTTTCCCACATCTTGTTGAAAGTGTATACTTTAACCTTTAGTTTCCCTAGCCTCAGCTCTTACACTACAGAAGGAAAGAATAACTTGCAAAATAACTTTGTGTTTCAGATATAGATGGTATGATTGCTTACCCATAGTACTTCAAAATATGTCAATCTTGACACTTCTAGTTAAGATACTTTGTCTGCTGTCTGCCAAGAGAGCAAAGCAGAGCCAGACAAATAGGTTTCATGGGGTCTCTGGACCAGCAGGAATGCTGGGAGTCTTACAGTTTTTAGAAGAGAAGTGGGGAGGTTTGGGAAGCCTTCACAGGGCAGGTTGCAAAGATCCTAGGTATCAAGGTCCCAGGTTTCTTGTCAGCTACCCAGCTAGTAACATGGATCCCTCCCTGTACACTCCTTGGTTGCTGGTTCTAGTCTCTGGGAGCACTGGGTGGTTTGGTCAACTGATGTTTTTTTCCTATGGGGTTGTAATCCCCAATCCAGTCCTTATGTCATCTCGCCCATGGGGGTCCTTGAGTTCAGTCTGATGGTTGGCTCCAAGCATCTACATCTGCATTGGTCTGCAGTTATTGGCCAGACCTCCCAAGGAGCATCCTCATCAGGTTCCTGTCAGCAAGCACCTCCTGACCACAGCAACAGTGTAAACTTTGGTGTCTGCAGACAGAATAGATCCCCAGGTGGAGGAGTCCCCAGGTGTCTTATCTGAAGATTTGAAAATAGAAAATGTAGATGATAAAATACATGTAATGTTTGTCTTTCTGAGTTTGGGCTAGCTCAGTCACTATTTCCTGAACAAAGATGATGCCAATAAACATAATATAAACAGAGGCCACAACCGAAGAGACCTCACTGAGGAATTAATGGCAACTAATGAATGCTGAGAGTGAGAGAAATGGTCTTTTGCAAAGAAGAGCACACCAGTTAGTTATACCAATTGGAATAAAAATACTAAATGCTCAAAATTATATATATGAAAACATATGGAGACTGAGTAGATTACATTCATTTTATGTATATGTATATATATAAAATGAATATATGCTGTTGTATATAACATAATTTATATATATATATATAAATTATGTATACATAATATACATATATATGTATATCTCCCAAGTTCAGATAAAAAGAGCTAAACCATATTGCTTTTCTTTTTATTATTTTTAAATCTGATACTTGTTTTTTCATGAGAATTTGTGTAATATAGATTGTAGGTGTAGGACTTCTCATTTTTTTAATGAAGTTGTTAATCATATCTTTAAAACCCTTCCTCTTGAAATCCTTGGTTTGTGACACACATTTTATGAGCTAAATTCCCACAATATTCCAGTGTATTGCAGTATGCTTTATTCTGTTTTGTTAATCTAACTGTAATTTCCTCAATTGGAACCACAGAGAATTTTCAGCATGATAACATAATTAAATACCTTTTTATTAGAGTAAAAATGTTATTTTTCCTTTTCTATAATGTTCACATATATCTGTACCTATTTGTTCTTCCAGATCAAATTTAGAATTATTTCTTTATTATCTCAAATAACATGTTATTAATGTTATAATTACTTTAGAAGCTATGAATATATTTTACAACCTTCAGTATTTCACCATACAGTCAGTTCATATTGTATTATCAATTTTATTTCTATTGCTTTGTAAAGTGTCATAAAACTGATCATGTAGATTATGTGGATTTCTTAATAAGATATTACCATAATGTGAATATTACCTTTTCTCATTATATACTCTAATTGGTGATTTCTGCTATGCAGAAAAACTATCAACATCACCATTTAATTTGTATCCAATCATTGTAATGAAGTTCAATATTAATTCTCACAGTTTTGTAGATTATACCTTTGAGTTCTCTATTTAAATAGTCATATCATATGCAAATAATAACAAAAATTACTTTTTCTTATTTCACTATTTTATCTTATCTCTTTAGTAAGAATATCTGCATCTGTTAAATAACATGGAAAATTTGTAAATTAGTTTGTGTTCATGAAATGCAATTTTTAAAATAATATTTTCTTTAATTCTTTCAAATTTTACTATATAATATATTTTAATCACATTCATACTGCTCCCAACTCCTCTGCATGCTTACTTCCCTAACCACCCAACTTTGACTTTTCTTCATTCTTCTTTGAATTATTTTATGCCTCATTGAATCTAGCTTTTGCTGCCTAACAACTCTTGGGAATATGGCCAGACCTGAGGCATGGTGTACCTGTAAATGCTCTTGGCAGTAAAGAAAGCTGACATTCCCCCTCCCAAAAGCTATCAAATGCTGAGAGATCCCCAGCTAATGGTGGTATGGCATGTCCTCTTACCTCTCCATGTAAAGATTTTGTGTGGCTTGATTTTATGCATGTCTTGTTACAATCACTATGAGTTCATCAGGACAACTCTTATCTTGTGTCCCCAAATACCCCATTTTCTTGAGGTCATCTTCTATCTTTGAATCTTACAATTTTCCCACTTCTTCTTCTGTAAGGTTCCCAGATCCTTAGAAGGGTGTCATATGTATGTTCCATTTAGGACTAAGCATTCTATGATCTTTTATCCTATTTTTTATCTATTATGATAAGATATTTCTAAAATGAAGATTGAAACATGTATTACTAACAGAGATAGTGATAAATCATTAGGAGTCATTTCAATGTTACATAGATCTAGTAGAATATTAAGCTCTTCAGTAGGCTTATGAGCTATCTACTTACATGTTCTGAAACTTTAATAAATAGTGCCAGTCAAATTGGATAGCTACATGTAATATTGAATTTTGCTTTTCATTCAATTAAAATATAATTACATTATCTCCCTTCCTCTACTCCCTTTAACCCCTCCCATTTTAACCTCATTCTTTCCCAATTCACAAACCATGCCTTATCTAACCATTGCAGTTAACAATGCAAATTGCTGTATTCCTTTAGTACTTCCTGCATGTATGTTTCAAGTGCTTACCACTTTGGATTAAAATACCAACTATGAGGCTCATCTATGAGGAAGACTATTTCTCCATCTGTCAAGTTGTTACTAGCTTGTAGCTCTTCATCTAGGCATGGGAACCCATTCAATACAGCATATCTATATTTACATTGTTCATATATTGTTTCAGAAGCCATGTTTTTTAAGTTTCATGGGTATGGCTTCCCTACCATAGCTAGAAGGCACTGAAACATCAACAATAGAAGTCTAGAACTCAAATTACAGAGAATATCATAGACAAGTAAATAGAACATAAGGGTCTAGGATGAAGATACATTTATGAAAATATTGGAAACTTTTAAATACATTATTAATGCATATTACCTTTTACTTCCTAATGACTACTGTTATGGAAGATGTATTTTGCCAATAATGAAGAGCAAATGAAATATTAAGAACATCATTTTTCTGATATCCATTTATTTGTCTGTCTATGGTATCTATCACCTCTATCACACTGCAATTTCCCCACTTATCTGTCCAGATAAATTACATAATTTAGAAATTTAGAACATTTACACACACACACACACACACACACACACAAAGACACCCTTCCCTATTTGTTAACTTTTGTTACTGAAAAAAAAAACAAGAATAAGCATTCCTGAGTCAAATGTTCTATTTGTGTAGTGGCACAAATTCTGAGAAGTCATGCCTTACAGGTTAAACTGATATTTTCAAATTTTTAAATTTTTTTTAGTGATAAGGTTTATAATGAATTATTTTTAGATTTTCTTGTTCTTTGGTACAATTTTCTCAGTTTTTAATTAAGCCACGTGTTATTGTTTATTTCTTGTTATTGTTCTTTAAATTAAGTCAGAATCATGTAAACTGAATGTTTGCCATCAAAACTATAATAGTTTCATTTGGTGCTACTTATTGTGTGGCAGGTGCTAAGTCATCTGTTCAAAGCAAAACATATAAATGTGCATGCAGCATAATAGTCCAAGGAATTCCTATGTTTCCAATACAATGTTATTAGGTTCAGATAATATATCAATAAATGGAATCATTTTTAGCTTCATTGTGTGAACCTCTGTCACCATATAGGAGAAGGGTAAGGTAAATTTGGCTTTTGAGGGTTCTTTCTGCTTGTGGTCCACTGAAGATTCTGCAGTTGTAAGACAAAGCATTCAGAACAATCCTGCAATATCCACAAAACTGATTCATTAGACTTCCCTTCTTCACCTTGACATGTAAGCATGTATATGGTGACATTTTAATGCAAGTGAAGGTATATGAAGAATGACAGTCACTGTGACTCTTTCCCAGTTTACTGCTAGACAGTAGCTTGGATCTTTACACTTTGGCACATTTGATGATGAAGGAATGAGATGTCATCCTGCCACTCTTCAAGAACATTGGATTCTCTGATGTAGTCAAAAAAGTTGGAAACCACTAATCACTTTTCCTTGGTCTTTGCATTACTATATTCTTTAGCAGAAAATTCTGTCCCCCACTCAAGCACTGTGTTCATTGCCAATGTTATTTATTTATTTATTTATTTATTTATGTAATTCTGTGAGTTTATATTTTTCTCTTCTCCCAATTTCATAGATTTTTCAGAGGTTTGTAATCACTGAGCAAAGAGTTATTTTTCAGGTGGCTTAAAAGTGTAAATCCAGGAACTAGTAAGACCTCATAAATTGGAAGAAATCAAAATGACCCCCCAACCTTCTACATTTTCTTGTTATTTGGCACCCCTCCACCCTATCTTTAGTCCTTGGCTCTCCTACTTGCTGTACTCCAGCCTCCAATAGAGGCAGAGTCTTCCCTTCTACCAGAAATCCTGGTAGGCTGCCAGCCTCCAAATCTACCCCATGCTCTCAGCTGCTGTGCACCCTATTCGCAGATTCTTATCTTCCAAATGGCTATATCTCAGACCCAACTGAGGCAGGGAGTCCTTACTCTACCAGAGACCAAACAGACTGGGAAGACTTTAAAAGAACTTGACAGCTGATCAAAATCTCTCACTCACTCAATATCTTGGCATCCTTCCCCCAACCTATCAATAGTCCTGAGGATAGTCCTAGCCTCTAACTGGAATAAACATCCCATGCCCTACCAGAAACCACACAGAATGACACAACCACAGAAAAGCCACACAGACCAGAAGGCCATAGAGAAAACCAAAAATAAGGAACAAAACACTCCTCAATAAAGACAAACTAAAAAATAGGTACCTAGACCTATAATTTCCTGAACCCAGATGTCTAAAGTCCAGTGTAAGAACACAAAAGAAAACAGCCAAGGCATCCTGTCACCACCAGAATCTAGCTATCCTACTATATTAAGCCTTCATAAGTATTAGAGAGATTTCATATAGCAACTTGACAACACACTTGAAAGATATAAAGCAAAAAGGAATGAATGCACCAAAGAGGAGTAGATAGCAAGAAATCATTGAACTAGTGGCTGAAATCAACAAAATACAAATGAAGATAAGCATACAGAGTCTAAAAAAATTAACAAGATCAACAAAATCTTATCCAAGCTAACTAAAAGCCAGAGAAAGAATATCCAGTCAACACAATTAGGAATAGAAAGGCGAACATAACAGACATTGAAGAAATTCAAAGAACCATTAGGTTTTACTTCAAAAATTTGTGCTCTACAAAATTGGAAAATCTAAAAGAAATGGGCAACTTTCTTCCTAGATACTACTTACCAATATTAAATCAAGATAAGGTGAACAAAATTTAAAGGGAGCTATAAGTCCAAAAGAAATAAAAGCAGTCATTAAATTTAAACAAAAAAAAAAATCATTGAGTCACATGGCTTTGGTGGAGAATCATACCAGACATTAAAAGAAGAGCTAATGCCAATACTCCTCAAATTATTCCAAAATAGAAACAGAAGAAACAGTGACAAATTGATTTTATGATGCTATAGTTACCTTTATACACAAACCAGACTCAACAAGGAAAGAATATTGCAGACCAATTTCCATCATGGAGATTGATATACAAATACTTAATAAAATAGTCACAACCTGAATTTAAAAACATATTTAAATAAAACTACCCAACATGGTCACTTAGGCATCAGGCCAGTAATGATGTTTCAACAGACAGTTTCAACTTGCAAAGACCTGTTAATGAAATCTACCATATAAATAAACTAAAGAAAAGACCACAAGAACATCTCATTAGATTCTGAAAAGGCCTTTTGACAAAATCGAATACCCATTCATTTTAAAAGTCTTGAAGAGATCATGGATAAAGGGACATACCTAAACATAATAAAAGTGATTTACAGCAAGCCAATATGTTACTGTACAACAATACAGCAAGTTCAATAAACAAGAAGAAATTTTAGATCTAAAGCATGTTAGAGAGGCTATTATATTGTGTAGATTGCCTTCTCCATTTGTTAAGAAATGTTAAATTACTGGAATAAGCAGCACTGGGTTGGTTTGAAAGATTGAAAGGTATTGGTTTCAGCTGTACTAGAAGCTTGCCAGCAATTACAATGTGTGTTTTTGTGGATGCAGAAAGCCAGAAAAAATAGAATATTGAAATTTAATGAGGGGGATAAATGTTACTAAAGGCCAGTTGCTTGGTGAAGGGCATTATGCTTATTTACAAGAACAAACTCAATGTGATGATGGCATAATTCAACAATGTCATGTTCCCGTCTTGGGAGCTTGGGGTATCATAGAATATCCTGGGAAAAAAATCCATCTCACTTATTAAAATAATACAGAGTTCTGGAGAAATTTTTACAGAATTCTTACAGAGGTTGGGTTAATCTGTAAATAGAACCAGGTCAGACCTTGACACCAGACAGCCATTGATAGAAATGTTTGCATTTGAAAATGGAAATACTGCATGTAAGAGAGCAATCAGACCATTGAAAGCATGAGGAGTATCAATAGACAAATAGATAAGAGACACAACTGGTATTGGTTCTCCGGAGTATAATGCCAACATCATGGGACATATCATAGATACAAATTTCAAGAGCTAAAATGCCTGATGCTCTTACTGAAGTGAGCTTTGTCATTTCCAAAGAAATTATAAGGCTAGAACATTCAGAGATATCAGGTACATTGATTATAGAGAAGAGAACAAGCAGGTTCCGGTTGCTGTGAACCACAGAGGCTTCCAGGGCATTACAGCTGCTCTGGAAAGAGCAAACCTTGGTCTAGGGATTGTCAGTCCAAGATAGACATACAGAGAAACCTCTTTCCATCAGGAAATGAACTGAGGGGCCTGTCAGCCCAATACTTTACAGCAAACAATACAAACCATCTTTCTTTGGTACCAAGTGGTGAAGAAAATAAAAATTGAGTATTTCTGATCCTTTACATGCTACAGAAGAAAGTACAGGTTTGGAGCTGGGTACAGATATACTTCTGACATTATCCCCCAAAATTGAATGTTACAAGTTAATCACTTATGTTTATGGTCCTTTACCCTCAGGGATAGTGGAAATAATGTTGGGAAGAAGTAAATTAACTTCTCAAGGATTTATTGTGCATTCAAGTATACTAGATAGGGCTATCAATGAAGAAATTAAAATTATAACTTATGTGGAAAAGGAGATGCAAATTGATACAAGGCATAGAATTGCTCAAATCCTGTTTTCTAGTATCAAGTTAAAGCCCACTTTAGGAGAAGGGAGAGGGGCTTTTGTGAGTACTTGCCTCAGCCTACAGGACTTAAACAATGGGGTTCTCGAGAAGAGAGAACAACAAATTTGGGAACAGGAGACTTGAAGGAAGGAGACAAGATAAAATATTCTGATCAAATCTCAGTTTACTCTATGGAAAGGGACTATTTAAAACTACAGACCACAAAGGTATTTGCCTAGGTACAGGGACCAAACCCGCATTATTGTTTGGTTACACATCAGCATAACTGGAATGTCCATATCGTAAAATGTCCGGAAAGGAGTGTCCTCGTTGTGAAAAGCCCGGAGAGGAATATCTTCATTGTAAGATGTCCAGAAAACCCCCTGTCATAGAATGTCCCCAGTCATTGCTTCATTGCAGGGACAGAAGCAAGATAACGGAAGAGACAAAAGAGTGTTAGTTAATAGATGATGACCCAGGGACAAGATGGAGACTAAGATGCCAGGTGCTTTGGGGCCCCAACAAGTACTGGAAAATGTGTGTTCTGACAAACCGTGGTTAATGATCAAAGACCCAAATTAATGGTCCAAGTGAATGCTGTTGACTTATAAAGTTTGGTAGACACTGGAGCTAATGTTAGTATGCTTTCCCAAAAGTATTAGAATTCATATTGGCCACTACAGAAGGTTACACGCAATTTATAGGAATTGGTAAATTATCATGAATTAAGACAAAGTATGTGTCTGATAGATTGTCTTTGGCAGTCAGAAGGGCAAGTATGGAAGTTGAGACCTCATGTGGCTGACATACCCAAAAACTTATGGGGAAGAACTCTTTTTCAACAATGTGGTACTCAAGTAAATATTCCTATAATTTCAAGGAGAGCAAATGAGGAAATTAAGGATGATATGGTACATATTCCTGGGAATGGTATTGATATGGGCGGTTGAAAACAATCACAAGTTGTGCCTGTTGTCCAAACATTGGACATCATAGGGATTGAGTTTCCAAATTTATAAAAGGAGACACTGCTGACATACCAACAGCCTTGCACCTGAAATGATTAGCAAAACAACTGTGTGGCAAGAGTAGTGTCCCATAACAAAAGAAAAATTGAAGGCACTTGACCAACTGGTATTGAGGCTCAACATAAAGAAGAGTCTATGAGCCCATGGAATTCCCCTGTGTTTGTTGTAAAAAAGAAATCAGAAAGATGGAGGATGATAACAGATTTTAGAGCAGTTAATAAGGAAATTAAACCCATAGGTCCTTTATACCCTGAACTCCCTTTACCATTTTTGTTACTGAGATGATGGGCTATAGTCATAATTGCTTTGAAAGATTGCTTTTTCTCAGTACCCTTCCATGAACAAGATAGGGAAATGTTTGCTTTCTGGGCACATACTTTGAACAATAGTAGTCCAATTAAAGGATACCACTGGAATGCACTTTCACTGGGAATGCTAAATAGCCCAACTTCATGTCAATATTTTATGCAACCACCATTAGAAATAATTTGTAAGCAATTCCCTTAATCTATCGTTTAGCATTATATGGATAGTATTTTGTTGGCTGATTCTTACAAAGATGTTTTAGAAAATATGTTTAAGGTAGCACAAAGAATTTTCCCATGCTGAGGGTTAAGGATTGTTCCAGAAAAAAATATAAAAAAGAGATTCACTTAGTTATTTGAGTTACACAATCATTAAGAAAAAAATTTTGACCACAAAAGGTACAGATCTTTTGGGACGAATTGCAAATTCTTAACAATTTTCAAAAATTAACTGGCTGAAGTCTGCAAATGGATTAAATACATATGAATTAAGTAATTCATTTCAAACACTACAAGAAGATCCAAACTTAAAGAGTCCAAGATGTGTAACAGCCTAGGCAGAAAAAGAAGTAACTCTTATAGAGCAAAGACTGCAAGAGGCATATGGGTTGAATTGACCCTAATTTTTTTTTGTATTCTGTTCATTTTACCTACAACTCATTCCCCTACTAGGATCATTTGCAAAAGTAAATAATATTGTGGAATGGATTTTATTCACTCATAAGCAAATTAAAAAATTTAAGACATGCATAGAAAATATTTCTGAATTATCAAAAGTAAAATAATATTATATCAATTGTCAGGGACAGATCCAGCTGACATTGTAGTACCATTTACAAATGCTGAGGTATGTCATAATTGGTGATAAATGCAGATTTTCAAAGAGCTTATAGTAATTACTTGGGTGAAATTAATAAAAAATATCCAAATAAGGAAACGTATAGAGTTCTTCAAAAGAACTAATTGGATTCTTCCATATAAAGTAAAGAGAACACCAATTCCAGTGGCACCAACATTTTATACTGATGCATACAAGATGGGGGAAGGCAGGTTATAAGTTAGATAAAGTAATACAGGTGATCAAAGTACATATGTATTTTATGTAATCCTTATGGTATTATTAGATTATCCTGAATCGCTTAAAATAATGACTGAGTATTTATATGCAGAGAGATTTGTTTTGCATATAGAAACTGTTGAATTTGTATCTGATAATTCATAATCTCCTTTATTATGTATACAATTTCAACAAGCCTTCACAAGTAGAAACTATTCATTATATATTCAGTCTCACAAAGGTTTGCCTGGTCCATTAGCTCAAGAACATGAGGAAATTGATCAATTACTAATTGGAAATATGTTAGAGTCTTCCAAATTCCATGAGAAACATCATATCAATGGGAACAATTTAAAGAAAAAATTTCATACACTTGGCAAGAAGCCAAGGGAATAAGGAAAAAATGTCCTATGTGTTCTCTATGTAACCAAAATCTGTTACCTGCTGGTACCTACCCTAGAGGTACCAAAAGAAATGACATGTGGCAGATGGATGTTTTCTATTTTGCAGAATTTGGAAATCAAAGGTATATACACTACACCATTAACACAAACTCCAAGTTTCAAAGAGCAACTTTAAGTTGTAAAAAATGCTGGCCATGTAATTACACATTTATTAGGAATAATAGCAATTGTGGGGATACCTGCACAAATTAAAACTGGCACAGCTCTTGTCTCCAATAAGATGAAGTAATTCTTTTCATATTAAAATATAAAGCATGTTACTGGTATACTACACAATCCCACAGGACGAACAGTCATAGAAAGAGCCAATCATACCTTAAAAGAGATATTTATTAAACGAAAGGGGAGAGTAAAAAAAAAAAAAAACCCATGACAAGACTAAATAATGCTTTGTTAGCTCCCAACTTTCCTAATGTTGGTAGAAAAATGAACCACAGCAGCTAAGAGATACTGGGCTATCAAAAAACTGAGAAACTAAACCCACCAATGTACTATAAGTATGCAAAGTTCTAGTTTTGTGGTTCTTATCTGTGTTTTTATTGTGTGTAAATTGATAATGTTAGAGAAAAAGACAATGGTTTAAACAGAAAGGGGAATATGAATTGGAAATTCCTGGTTTCTTTGGAGATTCCGTTTTGTTATGTGATGTTTTTCTGGAAACTATCTTATAAAAGGATGTTTTTGCTGAAGCAGACACGTGGGAGGATGTTTTGCTGAAAACAGACATGTGGTGTTTTTCTGGAAACAGCCTGGAACAAGGGCATGTGATAGAGCGAAGGTTTGAGAGAACATGTGATGTTTAGAAAGTGTATAACCCAAAAGATAGTGGATGACACTGTGTGGTATTGATTTGCCTGGCCACTGTTTGCTGGTTAACATTGGGCTTTGCTGAAGCTGGCCTTCACTGACAAAGCTGTTTGGTATTGGTCTGCCTTGTAACTCTTTGGTGGTCATTGTTTGCCACAACTTCATAGAGAGAAAGAAACCAAAGAAACGTTGGTGATATTCTGGTAGCATTTTACAGCTTCTGGTGATCTGAGCTAATTGGCAGAGTCTCTCAGGTTCTTCTGGATCAAATTGCTATTGTTGATTCATAAATGCTGTTTGTGATTAAGCTAATGCTGCTGAATCCTGTGAACTGAACTGCTGATATCCTGCCAATGCAGATTGAATTTGCTCTGAAAAATATTTCTAAGCAGGTCCACATCCTCCTTTGTCCTATTAATCTTTCTCCTACCTCTAGTGGGTAGGGGGCTAGAAGGGAGGTTTAAGCATTTAAGTACATGTATTAAAGTAAGTTTTAAAAATTATAGGCTTATATGTTATAGTTAAAGAGCTTGGTGTTTTGTGGGAATCTAAACAGAAGGAGAGGGATTGCTTCTGATGTTTTTTGCTTAATTTTGAGACCCTTGTCCTTCTATTGGGTTGCCTCATCCAGCATTAATATAATGGAGGTACCTAGACATATTTCAATTTCATATAATATGTTTGGTGGATATCCCTGGGAGACATGTCCTTTTCTGAAGATAAAGAAAAAGGAGTAGATGGGGTGGTAGATAGGGACTGGAAGGAGAGGAAGAAAAAGACATTGTGGTGTGGATATAGTATATGACAGAATAAATTAACAAAAAAGTACAGAAAATTATAAATCAGAGAAAGTATGCAGCATTATTAACTGAGGTAAAAAATGCACAGAAACAAATCAATGCTAGGACAATACAAGCACGTTTAATAAAAGAAGAAAATCAGGCAGGAAATAAAACCTTAGTCAGACACTTAGAAACTTTAATCTTGTTTCATATAGTGGTTACATGGCAAATGTAAAGATATATACATGTACAGAAAAATACAAAAACTCATTCACAGATGAGGGAAAAAAGCCTTTTAGTAATATTTAATCCTTTTGATATCTTAACTTACATTCTGTGATATAAAATTAATAGTCTTTAAATGGTAAAGTTTAACCCCAAAATATTTACATAAGTTAGAAGGAAAGATATGTGTATGTGTGTGCACGCGCGCGTGTGTGTGTGTGTGTGTGTGTGTGTGTGTGTGTGTGTGTGTGCGTGTGTGTTCGTGTGTTAAAGAAGAAAATCTTGTATCAATCATACTCATTTCTATGAAAAGACCTGTGATCACATAGCAGGTATGTAAAATGGTCTTTTTCCACTATCCATTTTTCTCTTAACCTGCATAAGTACTCCGAATCCTCATGCCTATTGACCTTGTGAAGTGATATAAATATCTGGCCTTAAATAGCACTGCATACGCTGTTGCCCTTTCCTTTTGACTTTAATCGCAGAACCTGATAATTCTAAAATTTAGCTTTAAGTTTGTCCAAAACAGTTTTTTCTTCAAAGTAGAATTGTAATTGAATGTGTAATTCAGTTATAGCAACTGGCATAATAACTGTTTTCTTCAACAATTAGTTCAGAAACATGAAGAATTTTGTGTCCAGTGCACCTCAAATTCAATGGAATCCTTTTATCTTCTTGTTGAAGATATCTAGGCAAGAAGAATAGAAATTCTCAGAAACAGGAACCAAAAAATTCTAAAAGGTCATATCGTATATAATGCTACTTATTATCGCTATGATAAAACATCAGGAACAAATCAACATGGGGAAAAAAGGGTTTATTTCACTTATAGTTCTGTGTAATAGTTCATCATCAAAAGCAGTGAGAAAAGCCTGAAGACTGGAGCTGATGCAGAAACAATGAAGGAGTAATATTTATTTGCTCACCATGGCTTTCTCATTCTGCTATGTTATAGCATCCAAGACCACCAGTACAGGTGTAGCCTCACCCAAAATGCAATTTGTCCTTCCAGACCACTAGTTAAAAATATGCCCTATAGGCTTGTCTGGAGCTGAATCTTGTGGAAGCATTTTTTTTTTTTTTAAATGAGGCTTCCTTCTCTTATGACGCTACTTTGAGTCAAGTTGACATTAAACTAGCCAGTACTGCCATCTCCTTCCCTTGTCAATTTGACACAGAAACACATCATATATTATTGTCTCACCCCCGCCCCAATGCTGTCCGAATGTTGCTGTGGAATTCTGAAAGCGAAAGTGGACTGACAGCCCCTGGCTAAAGCCGGCCACCTGTGGTGCAAGATGATAGCCCACAAACGCTGCAGTTCCTACTGAAACCAGAAGACCTACAGCTAACTTCTGCTAAGACTCCTGTTTGAAGTCTCTGCTCACCATAAACAGAGATGTGATGCCACTGTCGTATTCTGCTGTGGTATTCTGCTGTCGTATTTATGTTATGCATGTGCTATGTTTGGATATTGTGGTTTCACTTTGCTGCCTGAATATAAAAACCCATTTCACCCCAAGTAAAGCACGCTTTGATACATTTACTTAGCGTCTTCTCTGTCCTTTGTTCTCGACCCGTTCATTCCCACAGGTCTGGTCCAACCTCCAGTTCGAAGTTACCCACAACCCGAGTAGATCCGCTGGCCGGACTCTACAATATATAAGCCATAACTTTTCTTGTTTACCACTAAGATCACATATTTATAAAAAATCACAATATAGACATTTTAAAATCTTAAAAATTCCCACAATCTTAAAAATTGCAACACTCTAAAACATGTCTTTTTAAAAATATCCACTATCTTTTAAAATCCAAAGTATCTGTACAACTTTAAGATCTTTTTTTCTAAAAAATTTTCTGTGAGATCCTGTAAAAATAAAATGTTAAATATTTTTCTCACTTCAATATGGAAGCACAAGGGCACAGTCACTATCAGCTAAAAATAGAACCAAACTTTAGTATTGAATAATTAAGTGTACAATGTCTGGGATCCATGCATGATCTTCCGGTCTCTTCCAAAAACCTAGGTTAATCCTTTGGCTCTGCCCTCTACAGCACACATAGTTTTTCTTCTAAGTTCAGGCAGACTCCACTCTACCACTGCTGCTATTCTTGCTGGTCATCCCAAGGTACTGGCATCTCCAAACACTGGGGTTTTCTGCAGTACTTGGGCTGTACTTCCAACAATAGCCTCTCCTGGTCTTTCTTTATTGGGTTAAGTCTCATCTTTTATACATGACTTCTTTAATCCTGAAACTTTAAATGCTACTGAGGCTGCATCATTCTGGCCTCTCACTGTACCAAGCCTCAGCTGTTCTACATGACATGTTTTTGGGCTATTCCACCCAATAACAGCATGGCCAGTTCTGTCACAGAAATACCTCACTCCTTGTACCAACTTGTCTTAGTTGGGGTTAATAATGATGTGATAAAACATCATGACCAAAAGCAACTTGGAGTGAAAAGACTTATTTCATTCACAGTTCTATATAGCATAATATTATCAATAATAGTGAAGACAGTTATTCAAGCTGGATAGAAAATCGGAGGCAGAACCTGATGCAGGGGTCATGAGGGGAGATGCTTGCTGGTTGGCCCCCTTGGTTTATTAAGCTTGTTTTAATATATATATATATATATATATATATATATATATATATATATATATATATATATATATCACAAACTATCAACCCAGTGATGGTGCTACATGTAATTAAATAGGCCTTTCCACATCAATCACATGTTAAGAATATGTCCTACAATCTTATGGAGACATTTTTGCAATTTACACTTCCTCCTTTCTGATGACTGTAGCTTCTGTCTAGTTGACATATAACTGGTCAGAACAGATCATGGGAATTATTAAGAAACAGTACACTTAAACATCTACTCCTTCATCTTGAATCTATGAACTCTAGGACTTGGAGAAATTGCCATATAGATCACATGCTCAGTCAGAGAATTCACAGCCTTCAAAGGTCTCTGTCAGGCAGTAGAAGAGAATTTTCCAAAGGCTGTTCACCTCCAATAAAACTAACTGCTCAAGCATACTAGGGAATCTAGTAATACCAATATATCTGATAAGTGTGTCTTCTTTGCCAGCGTTATTGGGTGTGTTATTTTTTCCCAAATGATGTTATACAGAATACCAATGATGGCTGGGTGGTGATGGCTGGTGCACGCCTTTAATCCCAGCACTTGGGAGGCAGAGGCAGGCAGATTTCTGAGTTTGAGGCTAGTCTGGTCTACAGAATGAGTTTTAGGAAAGCAAAGGCTACACAGAAAAACCCTGTCTCGAAAAACCAAAGGAAAAAAAATAGAATACCAATGATGTATAAGGCATTCTGTTTATACTTAGTAGATTTGGCAGGAATATCTTATTCTCTGAAGAGAATAATTTCAGAGTAATATGTACTTTAGTAAGAGCAATGATACCCCTTTCATGATAGAAACATCCCAGTGTAAACAATTGATTGTCAGGTGGTAACTTGGAACAATAATGGGTTATGTGGGATTCAGTTCTGATCTCTGATACTACATAGATATATGCATGCAATATTAATTATATAAAATAAAAAGGGCTTTGAATTTGAAAGAAACTGCATAAGGTTATATAAGAGTGTTTGGGTAGAGGAAAGGGAATGGTAAATGTAGTAATTAAATTATAATCTCAAAAATAAGTAAATAAATAAAAAGAAGCAGGAAAGAAAGATACCAAAAGTAAAAACTAAGAATAAAAGTAGTTAAACACCATAGGATTTGTATGTATGCACACAAAAGTAAATATATACAGGACAAACACTTATTTACCATGTGGATCCAGTTCCATGTTCAGAAAACTTCAGCAATCCAAGATTTGATGTCAGCTAGCAGAGAACAGAAAACAGTGACTAGAGTACCAGTCAGAGTCACAATCTTGAGAAACAGGGGACAGAAAGAACAGGGGTTATATCACAAGCAAAAGCAGAAGATTTATGTCACAAAAATAAGATGAGAGAAAGAATCTATTCTTCCTCTGCCTCTTGTTTATTCAGCCTTCAGCAGTTTTGTATGAACTCCATTTACATCACGATGAGTAGTTTATTTTATTCAATTCATTGATTCAAATGTCAGTCTCACCCAGAAAACCTCTCACAACCACACTCAGAAAAATTGTTTAACCAAATGTCTGGCTACCCAGTGGCCTCCTTAAATTGATACATAAAACTAACCATTATAGTGCTTTGTTGTATAGCGCCATGACTTAGATTAAGGTGATAACTGAAGAAATTACATTAAGGCCCCTTGACAAATTTTAAAAACAGGATTTATTCTTATGCCTTGTAATTCTGTGGCTTTTAATAGACCATAATTTATTTGTACAACAAAAGCATATGGAGTGCCATGTGATTTTGTTACTTACAAAGATTATCTGTTCACTGAATTCTCTCTCCTATGAGGCAATTCCTTTCAAAGTTCACTGGAGCCATCCTACTTTCTTCCATTTCATGCCTTCTAATATGGAAAATCAAGTACAGTACCCAACTTTTAGAGCTGAGGGCATCTCATAATACTTCCTTTCATTATTTTTTTTAAATAATCATCATCTAGAAAAATTATTCTAATATATCCATATATTAAAATTTTACATTAATAATGTGAAATTGAACTATTTTTCAAGGCAGCTTGACAACATTAAGGATCCTTGACATATGGAAGCTCTATTCTTTCCATTTTATAAGCAGAAAAATTTAAGTTCACAGATATTAAGTATTTCCCAGAAGGTCCCATGACAAAGTAATAAGTAGCAAAACAGAATGTGTTAGTAAATGCAAATTTATTTAGTATATTTGCACTTAAGCAAATATGTCATTAATTTAAAAATAGATAAAATGAGTGTCATGTACCAGTTAAAGATTTAAACTACAAATGTTAAAAAACAAGGTCCAACTTTTTTATGTTTACATCCTATAAGATTAATCTAAAATTTTAGAGACAAAGAACAGAAAACAAAATTTAGTTTGTTCCTTTTGATGGTTGGGCTTGTTGAGTAGTTAGCACTGGAAGTAAGCATGTCAATTGTTTAATTTGAAGGTAGTGATGCATCCAATCTGAAATTTAGAATTCAGAAATATCTATATTCGGAGCAAACCAACTTTGCAATGCACTGATTTCTTTTACTGTTAGGTAGAAAACAACACTAGCCTACTTTGAGTTACTAAAATAAGAAGATACTATGATAGTTCCATATCACTTTCATATGTCCTTTCATCTTAAAGCCACCACAATACTTTGAATTTTTTAACTTAAAGAGACTCTAAATTACTTTCAATGAGGTGAGAGAGACAAAACTCAGTTCTACTAACATTTTAACTGGATTCAGGCTGTTGACTGAGACTTATTAATCTACTCTCTATATTTTTTATTAATAGTATCTAGATTCTAGAAAATGTCTGTGGCTTTATAAAGTTGTACAGCTGAGAGATTCAACTCATGTATTTCACATGAAAATTCAGGTACATATCACTCCCAAGTTATTTTACAACTGTAGTCATTGCAGAAATATCTGTATTCCAACTACAAGCTGCATTACACTTGCCTCCAATCTGAACAATGCTGCTGTATTTATAGAAATAGATGATCTTCAAACCTATTCTTTGCTATTGGAGTCAGCACTTAACACCTGTAGTGGCAAATGTTTTTCCTAGAATCCTTGGCGACATTCTCCCCTTCCTGATCTTGTTTCTAATACATAATATTTCTGTAGTAACCCTATTACCAGAGATGACTCCATTATCTCATTTACTGTTAAATCCATCCACAGTTTGTGTATGAGTTTATATAAACCATAAATATAATTTTGAAGATATGAACATGAGTTGAAGACCTGTATCTGTGAATACAACCACTTATTGCTCAAACCAAAGTACCTGAGTTTGCATTCCCAACACCCATGTTAAAACACTGGGCTTGTCTACTTTTACCAGAAACTCTAGCATTGAACTGTGGAATCAGGTGGATACTGGGAGCTCTCTTAAAAGAAAGGCTAGCCAATATGGTGAGCTTCTTATTTATGGAGAGATTCCCTTAAGTGGCAGAGAGCAAAAGAGGAATATAATGTCCTCCTCTGGTCCCTATGTGCATGCACCGGAGTATCCACATTAGGTATCAAATGTGGACACTGAATTGGGGATGATTCAATACTATAAGAATTCTATGAAGTGTGTTTTACAAAAAGTGTCTACTCAGAAATATAGGCAAAGATGTTTATCCATATGGAAAGCCAGAGGGAAAATGATTGTATATACTTAAGAACACTATATTAGTCATGAGAAAGTGAGTTACCCATGGTCAAATACTTTTATTTTAAAAATCATACTAAATATAGTTGGTGCTTGCAGATTTGCTACTAGGTCATACTAAATTTTCCCCTCCAGTTTAATTAGCTTAGAGTGTGATAAGAGGGGATCCTGAAAAAGCAGCTGTGGAGATTTGTTATTTTAATTATCCATGTATATAGACAAAAAAAAATCACATAACATGAAAATATTGAAGGTGACTTACAGACCACTCAAAAAAGACCTTCTCCTAAGCAATGCAAGCTAAATTAAGGGCATTATTTGCCAATGCATACTCATAAAACACTAGAATAAAACACCTTTATATCTCAAAAAAGGTACTAAATAGGTCTCAGATAAAAATACCTTTGCAAAGAAAGTTGCACAGTGACCCTGGACTGACACTACTTGAATAACTTCAGATAATAAAGAAAACACCATGGCAACTGCCCCACATGCATGCATCATTATAACCGCTTGTAAATGATATAGACCATGAATACCATTTAAATAGGAATGGTATGGGAGCAGGCCATTTTTTGTATTATCAAACCAAAGCATTTAGGAGGAACTGGGTATTTCCTTTGGCTAGAATGAGAGTTTATGTGCATAATTTTAGATTGATTATCATAGATATGTTTTTTTTATATCTGGCCTAAGCTTCCTTTGGCTCAGATGTTTTAAGTGCTTTCTGTTCATGACTTCTGCATTAATATTGTGCTGTGTCTATTTTGTGATCTGTTATTAGTATTATCAATTGTAACTCAGGCAAACTTTTATATGAAATAGAGGCATGAGCTGAAAATCGACAATATCTTTTAACTGTTAACCCAAGCCTGAGGAAGTCTGCATAAGCATCCTTTCTGCATTTCTAGAGGTAGCTGTTTTTCTACCTTGGCTCCCTAATTACACCTTCTGGGAGACAGAAATTTGTACCATTTTGCCCTTCATTTGCATCATCACAGTAGCAGTAGCCTTCATGTCCCTTTGCCTGATAAGTTGCAGGGTGTTCAGGTTCTGCACACTGATTATGCAGCCACGCTTGCCTCTCCTTGGACAGTTCCAAGGACATTCCAATTCTTCCTCCAGGCTTACAGCACACACTTGAAAAGACTATCTTGCCTTCTATCCTACTCAGACAGTGGTGCATGAGAGCCCTTTAGCCCATTTTCACCTTTTTGGAGACTGGAGTGTGTGCTTGCATAAGAGCTAAATGCAGACTTCTTGGGCTCCTGAATATATCTTTATTTTCACTTGGGAATTAACCCTTAAGAAGCATGCCTCACAGCTTACCTTTAGGTCTGGTTTTTAGTACTAATTTGTTATTTTCCTTAATTGACAGACATTATATGGTATTGAGGTTGAGATTTTATGAGTGTTCTTCATCACTAAATATACATATAGGGCATTCAATCCACTACCTTTCTAAGGCATTGCATTAATAAGAAAAAAAAACCACTTAATCTAGAATATTTATTTTTACCTTATATATTCCTGTGTGGTAGTTAGGTGAGACTTTATTGACATCTATAAAATAATTGACTGCCATCTGAATCAAGGTGATTTAGTATAAAATGATGTCTTCAGTGAATACTGGTTACCTGAAACTTTATTTAATATGAAATGATGTGTGATCATGATTTATAGAACTCAAGGCAAAAGGTCCAAGAAAGCCACAAAAAAGTCCTATTCACTATGAGGTTCTGTCAGATGGGGAGGTTTTAGATTTGGTTTATGGTACTTGTTAACCTGCAAGATTATCCAAATAAATTCAACTTGATCAAAACAATTTCTTCTCTATTAATGACTACAATGGATATGAACTCATTTGATCTAGTTTGAGTCTGCAATGAAAATTTTGACTGAGAAATTGCCTTATAGTTGATCAGAGTCACATGTACTTGAACAATAAGAATTTAATTTTTTCTCTAAGAATCAAAACAGAAATATTCAAGTGTCTTAAAGTGTAATTATACCGCATACAACTTACACTCATTTTATGTTGTATAATTATGAGCCAAGTGTAGAAAAAATGTAAAATTCAGTGCAATGGCCTTGATCAGAATTTGACAAATAAATAAATAATTTTCTATGGACTGAGTGGTTGTATCACCTCAAAATTCACATATTACAATCCTAATACCCAAACGATACTGTGAGGAGGAAAGAGGAATTGCAAGGTCATAGAATCATGAGGGTGGAAGCATCATGAATGGTATCAGTGCCCTTGTAAGTCCAAGACACCTCTTTCCTTCTTCTATCATGTGAGCACACAGCAAGAACATGACATGTATGAAACAGGAAGCAGGATAATTTCCAATACCTGGATCTTGAACTTCCTAACCTATATAATGTAAGTAATAGATTTAGGCCTCTATAAATTACCCAGTTTGTTTTGCTTCAGTAGCACAAACAGACACATCACCATCACTCAATGCCATACCTTTTATAGAGTGTCAATGAAATTAAGTAAATATATAATTCAATAACTTTGCATAAGCAAACAGGCTTTCCTGAAATTTCAGACACTTGGAGCCAGTTAGTAAGACCCACCTATGCCTTTATTTTGTACACCAAAAACCGCCTTTCTGTAAATGATTATACTTTGAGAACAGTCTGGAATACCTAGACTTTAAAAATACTCCAAAACAATACTCCCTTTCTTTGATCAAGAGCAAGTTTATTCTGAGTTCTGCAACCTGGTAAAGAACATAAAGGGGAGCTACTCCTGCCATTTCCCTAAGGCAGCATAACTAGCTGAATTCTAAACATGTGTACCGCAGAGAGTAGGGCTCTCCCCACTCATGAAGGAAGCTCTGCAAGAAGCTGATGGAAATCATAACAAGCAAAACTGAGCTTTTCAAAATTCAGAGAACAACTCACTGTGGGGTCCATGCTATAAAAGATAATTCTATAATAGAGTCTCTACATCTGCTTTAGCTAGAGTTTCTAAGGCTGAGATAGAAAGATAACAACCAAAAAGCAGGTTCTGGAAGAGAGGATTTATTTGTCTTATACTTCTACATTACTGTTAATCTTTTAAGGAAGTCGGGACAGGAACTCATGGAGGACAGGATCCTGAAGAAGGCAGGAGCTGACACAAAGGCCATAAAGGTATGCTGCTTACTGGCTTAGTTCCCATGGCTTACTCAGCCTGCTTTCTTTCTTTCTTTCTTTCTTTCTTTCTTTCTTTCTTTCTTTCTTTCTTTCTTTCTTTCTTTCTTTCTCTCTTCCTTATTTAGATATTTTCTTTACTAACATATTTCTTTACTAACATATCATATTACATCTCCTTTCCTGGTTTCCTGCTGAAACAAAGAAAAAAAATTAAATAAAAAAATAAAATCCTGTTTCCTCCCCCCTCCCCTTGCTCACCAACCCACCCTCTCTCACTTCCTGGCCCTGGCATTCCCCTACACTGGGGCATAGAACCTTATCAGGACCAATGGCCTCTCCTCCCACTGATGAATGATTAGACCATTCTCTGCTATACATATGCTGCTGAAGCCATGAGCCCCACCAAGTGTACTCTTTGGTTGGTGGTTTAGTCCCTGGGAGCTCCGAAGGTACTGGTTAGTTCATATTGCTGTTTGTTCTAAGGGGCTGCAAACCCTTCAGCTCCTTGGCTCCTTTCTACAGCTTCTTGATTGGGAACCCTGTGCTCAGTCCAATGCATGGCTATGTCCAATTTCGGAGGAACCGCCAAATTGATTTCCAGAGTAGTTGTACCAGCTTGCAATCCCACCAGCAATGAAGGAGTGTTCCTCTTTCTCCACAACCTCTCCAGAATCTGCTGTTACCTGAGTTTTTGATCTTAGCCATTCTGACTGCTGTGAGGTAGAATCTCAGCACTCATTTGATTTGCATTTCCCTGATGAATAAGGATGTTGAACATTTCTTTAGGTGCTTAGTCTCTGTAAAAGGAAATCAAAGAAGACCTCAGAAGATGGAGAGCTTTCCCATGCTCATGGATTGGTGGATTAATATAGTAAAAATGGCCATCTTGCTGAAAGCAGTCTACAGATTCAATGCAATCCTCATCAAAATTTCAACTCAACTCTTCACAGACTTAGAGCAATTTTCAAATTCATCTGGAATAACAAAAACTGAGATAGCAAAATCTATTCTGGACAATAAAAGAACTTCTGGTAGAATCACCATTCCGGACCTTAAACTGTACTACCGAGCAATTTTAATATAAACTACATGGTATTGGTACAGTGACAGGCAGATAGATCAATGGAATAGAATTGGAGATCCAGAAATGAACCCACATACCTATGGTCACTTGATCTTTGACAAAGGAGCTAAAGCCATCCAGTGGAATAAAGACAGCATTTTCAACAAATGTTGCTGGCTCAACTGGCCTTTAGCATGAAGAAGAATGCAAATCAATCCATTCCTATCTCCTTGTACAAAGCTCAAGTCCAAGTGGATCAAGGAACTCCACATAAAACCAGATACACTGAAACTAATAGAAAAGAAAGTGGGGAATAGCCTTGAGCACCTGGGCACAGAGGAAAATGACCTGAAGGGAACACCAATGCTCTAAGATCAAGAATTGATAAATGGGACCTCATAAAGTTGCAAAGCTTCTGTAAGGCAAAGAACACTGTCAATAGGACAAAATGGTAACCAACAAATTGGGAAAAGATCTTTACCAATCCTATATATGATAGAGGGCTAATGTTCAGTATATACAAAGTACTCAAGAAATTAGACTCCAGAGAACCAAATAACCCTATTTAAAAATGGTGTACAGAGCTAAACAAAAAATTCTCAACTGTGAAATACCGAATGGCTGAGAAGCACCTAAAGAAATGTTCAGCATGCTCTCCTATAAAACCTAGGACCACCAGCCCAGGAATGGAACTACCAAAATGGTGTGGATTTTCCCACATCAATCACTAATTGACAAAATGCCTTACAGCTAGATCTTATAGAAGTATTTTTCCAATTGATGTTCCCTCCTTTCAAACAACTGTAGTTTGTGTGTCAATTTGACATAAGTCTAGCCATGACAACACCTAAGATCAAAGGATATTACAGAAGATAGAAAGAATATAGAGTCAGACACCAAGGTATCTGCTGAGTGACTTTGTTTTCTTTGTAGCATAAGGAACTTTGAACCACAAAAACTTAACAAAATGGTAGCCAAAACAAGAACTGTGTAATTGTTGTACCAGTTGACAGGCTAACAGAGAGGATGTCTCATTCCCTCTACTAGATGAAGAGTTACAGGCAATAATCATGGATGACAGATGGATGATAGGTGAAATCTGTAATTTATTAGTCAAGGCAGAGTAACAACCTTTAGAATACACACACACACACACACACACACACACAAACACAACACTATTTTGCATATATATAAAATATAATGTATGACTCAGTAGGTTGTATTTATATATGTATATATATATATACATGTAATAATAATAAAGAAAAATAAATGTAATATATAAAAGTAGAAAGAAGTATTAGAAGTAGAGTTGTAGAAACAGGGGTAAGGGAGAATAGGATATGGTTCTAGGGATTTGAAAATCATCAAAGTATAGTATGTTCATATATAAAACATCTTAATAAAGCCCATTATTTTGTATGGTTAATAAATGTCAACACAATAAAGAAATGTTTTAGGTTATATGCCTTATTCTTATATTTTCATAAGCTGAATTACCATTTTGATTACACATTTTGCAGCAATCTAACAAAAAATTCCTTAAATGCAATAATATACACACAAATAGATATCAAAAATTTACTATCTTTGCCTTCAATAGTGAATTTCAGAGCATGCTGAAATAATTTCTCTCTACCTACTGCATTAAATCAAACTGAAAAATCAAGACCAAAGGAGTTTTGACATTGTCCAGAGAATCAATGTAGGGCAGTAGAAACTCATTGTTTGATTAATGAAGGCTAATACCAGATTTAAGGAAATACTAATGGTTACAACCAATACCAAAGAATAAATGTTAAACCAAAGACTTAATATGACCTTTAAGGAATTTTAAGTATGTTAGCACAAATATATCTACATTTATCCTATAATAAGATGTAATCAAAATTGTATGGTACAATTAAGAAAATGAGGTTATTCTATAAACATTGGCATGAAAAGATGCCTATTACGATTTGTGTATTCTTAAATGAAAAAAATACTTTACATATTCAATTTATGATGTCATTTTGCTGAAAACACACATAGAATTACTATCCTATGGTAAGTACAAGGTCACACAAGGAGACCAATAATCAAATATGATGCTGATCTTCATTTCTTCTTTCTTTTATCAATTAACTTTGATAGTATACCATAGCAAGGTATATTAAGCCATGATGTCAGGAAAACAAAAAAATACCTTAAACTGATATAAGTTCAAAGAAAGTATATTCCAGCAAAAGAGAGAAACTGAGTATTTGAGAAATCAAATACACTTGAGAAATAGAGTTTACAGATTATGCATGGAAAGCATAAGGCAGCAGCCTGGAGGCTTCCAGAACCAGGTTGTGAAATACAGTATAAGCTTTATTAATGAGCTGGGCTCTTATTCTAAGAGCTTCTGAAAGAACTTTAGCAGAACAATAGCATAATCAGACAAGACAGAAATATTACTATTTCTGAACCCTAGACAACACATTGAAATAAAAATATAAAAATAGAGATCATTTTAAAGAAATTTGTTATAATTTATGTAACTGACAGTTTTGGTCTAAATTAAACTGTTATCCCTGATGTTAGAGAAACTTGCTCCTATTCATGCACTATCCAGGAGATAGAGGTACAAGTTGTTCACTTAGATAAGGAAACTGGAGGGAGTAGAGGTGTACAGGGGGATCTGATGAATCCAATGGGATGCAGAGTCAGCATGGCCATGTGAAGGCAAATATTGGACATTATGCCAACAACAATGCATGTGAAATTCAAGATGGAAATCTATGCTGATCAACTCTTTTAACAATATAAGTATATAGATGAAAGGCTGACTCCTAGTTGGTCTGCTCCAGTGAAGACACCATATTCCAATACATGCTAGAGGACCTGCTGCACACAAAGCAGTTGGTAAGAAGCCCCACAACCCCACCCCACCCCACACAAGTCAGTCCCAGGCTGGGAGCCTGGTGGACTCAGAACCCATTATCCATCAAAACTCCCACCCTCCTGATTACACTCCCCTTCAATCCCTTCCACCCCTTCTGCACCAGTCCTTGCTGCTGTGTCAGACCACTAGTTTGTCTGTTCCCATGAGGACACCATATCCCAATCAATCATAGAGGACCCTCTGCACTCAGAGTAGTTGAGGAGCAGATGCACTGAGAGCAGTTGGACAACAGCTTGACTGCCCCACTAAAGATCAAACAGTCTGAAGGCCTCCCAGGAGATCTACTGCAGCCAGGATAACAGATCAGCAGTTTCTCTGCCTCTCTGAAGAGCCACCAGTTGGAAGTCCCCAGAGTTGGTCTGCTACAGCCAAGGCTACATGCCTACCAGGAGACCTGAAGCAATACAGGAACAAAAGAGGTAAACTCCATACAGTCACCCAGACCAACAAACTCCAGGGATGTCAAGATGGCGAAAGGAAAGCACAAGACCATAAGCAAGAGAAGCTAATATACTTGATCATCATCAGAACCCAGTTGTCCCACTACAGCAAGCCCTCAATACAACACACCTAAAAGTCAGGAATCGGTTCTAAAATCCTATCTCAAGAAGATAATAGAGTCCTTTTAGGAGGATGTCAATAACTCACTGAAAGAAATGCAGGAAAACACAGGTAAACAGATAAAAGAATTGAATAAAGCAATACAATACCTAAAAGTAGAAGTATAAAAATTAAAGACAACACAAATGGAGGCAAACCTGGAAATGGAAAACCTACAAAATAGGTCAGAAATTACAGATGTAAGTATCACCCACAGAATACAAGAGATAGAAGAGAGAATCTCAGGTATAGAAAATTCCTTAGAAGATATTGACACAACTGTGAAAGAAAATTTAAAACATAAAAATCTCCTAACTGAAAGCATCCACAAAATTCAGGACACACTGAAAAGATCAAATAATTAGAATAGAGGAGAACAAAGATTCCCAGCTCAAAGAACCTGAATATGTCTTCAACAAAATCATAGAAGAAAACTTCCCCAACCTAAAGAAAGAGATAGCCATAGAGGCACAAGAAGCCTATAGAACACCAAATAAATGGGACCAGAAAAGAAAATCTTCTCATCACATAATTATCAAAACACAAAATGCACAGAACAAAGAGAGAATATTAATATCTGCAAGGGAAAAAGACCAAGTAACATACAAATGTAGACCTATCATAATTACACCAGACTTCTCAACAGAGTCTATGAAAGCCAGAACAGCCTGGTCAGAGATCATGCAGACTCTAAGAGAACACAAATGCCAGTCCAGGTTAACTATACCCAGCAAGACTCTCAAACAACATAGATGGAGAAACCAAAATATTACAGGACAAAACCAAATCCAAACAGTATCTGCCTACCAATCCAGCCATACATAGGATCTTGGAAGGAAAATTCCAACACAAGGAACGTACCTGCACCAAAGATAGGACAAGATAATAAGCATCTCACAATGAAGCCAAAAGCAGAGAGCCACAAGCACATAAGGCCACATACAAAACCAAATATAACAGAACCAACACTCATCTGTCTTTAATATCTCTGAATATTAGTAGAATCAATTCACCTATAAAAGGACATAAGCCAACAGACTGGATACACAAACAAGATCCAGCATTTTGCTGCATACAAGAAACACACCACAATAACAAAGACAGACGCTATCTCATAATGAAAGGATAGAAAAAGGTCTTCCAAACAAATGGTCGCAGAAAAGAAGCAGGAGTTGCTATCCTTATATCCAATAAAACAGATTTTCAAACAAAAGTTATCAAGCATGATGAAGAAGAACACTTCATATTCAGCAAGGGCATAATCTACCAAGAGAAAGTTGCAATTCTGAACATCTATGCCCAAATGCAAGAGCACCCACATTAATAAAATAAACTTTACTAAAGCTCAAAAAACACAGTGAACCCCACACAATAAAAGTGGTAGACTTCAATACCTCACTCTCACCAATGCACAGGTCATTAAAACAGAAATTAAACAGAGATACAGTGAAACTAAGAGAGGTTATGAACTAAATGTATTTAACAGATGTCTATAGAACATTTTAATTTAAAACAAAAGAATTCACATTCTTCTCAGCACCACATGGTACCTTCTCCAAAACTGACCATATAAATGGTCACAAAACAAGCCTCAACCAATAGAAGAAGATTGAAATAATACCATGCATCCTATCAGATGAAAATGGTCTAAGGTTTATCTTCAAGAAACTGCAAAAACTACAGAAAACCCGCATACACATGGAAACTGAACAACTCTTTCCTCTATGATAACTTGCTCAGGGAGGAAATAAAGAAAGAAATTAAAGGCTTCCTGGCATTTAATGAAAATGTTGACACATCGTGCCAAAACTTATAGGACACAATGAAAGCAGTGCTAAGAGGAAAGTTCATAGAACTAAGTGCCCTGGTAAAGAAACTGGAAAAATCTTACACTAATAACTCAACAGCACACCTGAGAGCTCTAGATCTAAAAGAAGCAAACTCATCCAAGAGGAGTAGAAGGCAGGAAATAGTCAAACTCAGGGCTGAAATTAACCAAATAGAAACAAAGAAAACCATACAAAGGGTCAACAAAATCAGAATCTGGTTCTTTGAGAGAACCAATGAGATAGATAAACCCTTAGCCATACTAACTAAAAGGCTGAGAGGCAGTATCTAAATGGACAAAATCAGAAATGAAAAAAGGAGACATAACAACAGAAACAGAGGAAATTAAAAAAAAAAAAATCAGATCCTACTATAAAAGTCTATACTCAACCAAACTAGAAAGTATAAATGAAATGGATGGTTTTCTAACCAGATGTCACATACCAAAGTTAAATCAAGAGCAGATAAACTATCTAAACAGGCCCATATCACACAAGGAAATAGAAGAAGTCACTAAAAACCTCCCAACCAATAAGAGCCCCGGGCCAGATGGATTTAGTGCAGAATTCTACCTGACCTTCAAAGAAGACCTGATACTAATTCTCCTCAAACTATTCCATAAAATAGAAAGAGAAGGAACACTACCTAACTCATTCTGTGAAGCCACAATTACTCTGATACCTAAATCACAAGAGGATGCAACCATAAAAGAGAACCTCAAAATAAACTTTCTTATGAATATTGATGCAAAAATACTCAATAAAATTCTTGCAAACCAAATCCAAAAACACATTAAAACCATAATTCACCATGATCAAGTAGGCTTCATCCCAAGGATCCAAGGTTTTTTTAATCAATGAAAATCCATTAACGAAATCCACTATGTATATAAACTCAAAGAAAAAATCACATGATCATCTCTTTAGATGCAAAAAAAAAGCATTTGATAAAATACAATACCCCTTCATGTTACAAGTTTTGGAGAGATCAGGAAGTCAAATCCCAGACAATAACTTAATAAAAGCAATTTACTGCAAACCAGCAGGCAATATCAAAGTAAATGGAGACATACTTGAAGTAATCCTACTGAATTCAGGGACAAGGCAAGGATACCCACTTTCTCCATATCTATTCAATATAATATAGGAAGTATTAGCTAGAACAGTAAGACAGCAAAAAGAGAACAAGGGGATACAAATTGGCAAAGAAGAAATAAAGTTATCACTATTTACAGATGGTATGATAGTATACATAAGTGACCCCAAATATTCTACCATAGATCTTCTCCAGCTGATAACTTCTGCAAAGTGGCCAGATATAAAATTAACTCAAGTAAATCAGCAGCCTTCCCTTATACAAATGTTAAACAGGCTGAGAAAGAAATTAGGGAAACAACTCCCTTCACAATAGCCACAAATGATATAAAATATCTTGGGGTAAGTCTAACAAAACAAGTTAAAGACCTGTATGGCAATAACTCCAAGTCTCTCAAGAAAGAAATATTAGAAGATCTCAGAAAATGGAGAGATCTCTCATGCACATGGATTGGCAGAATTAACATGTTATAAATGGCTATCCTACCAAAGGCAATCTATAGATTCAATGCAATCCCCATCAAAATCCCCACACAATTCTTCAAAGACATGGAAAAAGTAATTTTTAAATTTATCTGGAAACACAAAAAACCCTGAATGGTGAAAACAATTCTTAACAATAAAAAAAATGGCTGACCTCAGACTTTACTACAGAGCAATAGTGATAAAATTTTCATGGTATTGATACAGAGAGAGACATATTGATCAATGGAATAGAACTGAGGATCCAGAAGTGGAACTATACACTTGATCTTGGACAAAGAAGCCAAAAATATTCATGGGATAAAAGAAAGCATCTTGAATAAATGGTGCTGGTCTAACTGACTGTATATAGAAAATGAAAATAGACCTATATTTGTGACCTTGAGCAAAAGTGACACCTCTTGTCAAATCCAAGAGGATCAAGATAAAACCAGATACACTAAATCTAATAGAAGAGAAAGTGGGAAAGGGCCTTGAACTCATTGGCACAGGAATAAATTACCTAAGCAGAACTCCAATGGGTCATGCTTTAAGACCAAGAATTGATAAATGGGACCACATAAAACTGGAAAGCTTATGTAAGGCAAAGGACATAGTCAATAAGACAAATCGGCAACATAGATATTGGGGAAAAAAATCTTCAATAACCCTGAGAAGGCTAATATCCAGAATACATATAGAACTCAGGAAGCTAGTCACCAAAAAAAGCAAACAACCCAATCAAAAAAAATTAAGAATTCACAACTGAGGAATCTTTAATGGCTGAGAAGCATCTAAAGAAAGGTTTGAAGTCCTCAGAGATCATAGAAATGAAAATCAAAAAGACCCTGAGATTCCACCTTACACAAATCAGAATGGCCATGATCAAAACCTCAGGTGACAACACATGCTGGAGAGGATGTGGAAGAAGAGGATAGCTCCTCCATTGCTGGTGGGATTGCAAACTGGTACAACTCTGGAAATCAATCTGGAGGTACCTCAGAAAATTGGAAATGGATCTACCTGAAGACCCAGAAATACCATTGTTGGGAATATACCCAAAAGATACCCCACCATGTTACAAGGGCACGTGTTTCATTGTGTTCATAGCAGCCTTATTTGTGATAGCCAGAACCTGGAGACAATCCAGATGTCCCAGGACAGAAGAATGGAAACAGAAAATGTGGTTTACTTACACAATGGAATGCTACTCAGCTATTAATAACAAGGATATAATATAACTAGAAACTATAATAGAACTAGAAAATATCATCCTGAGTGAGGTAACTAGATCTAAAAGGACATGCATGGATAATACTCACTAATAAGTGAATGTTAGCCAAAGCAAACAAACAAACAAACAAAACAAAACAAAACAGAACAAAAAGAAAACTACTATTGAACACTCAAGATACAGTCCACAGAACTCAAAAAGGTCAACAACCTGAAGGAACCAAGTGAGGATACCTCAGTCCTACTTGGGAGGGAGAAGAAAGCAACCACAGTGAGCAGGGAGTGAGGAACCTGGAAGGGAATGTGTAATGGGGGGGAGGGAGTGGAGGAGAGAGGGTAACCTGATCTGGTATTGGGTGAAGGAAAAGGACTGAAGCCCTGAGGGCCAGCAGAAAGAATGGAAACAGGCAACCTCAGGAGATAGGAGGTTGAGGGTACCCTCCATAATGCACCAGAGACCTGGGAGGTGAGAGACTCTCAGGACTCAAAGGGAGGGACCTTAGGTGAAATGCCCAACAGTGGAGAGAGGGAACTTATAGAGCTCACCTCTGACAGGAAGACAAGGCATAAAATGAGGAATAGGGGAACCATCCCACAGTCATAACTCTGACCTATAATTATTCCCGTATGAAAGAATTATAGTGATGGAAGTGGAGAGAATCCTGAGGAAAAGAAGGTCCAGTGACAGGCCCAAAGTGGGGTCCAGCTCAAGGGGAGGTCCCATGGTCTGACACTATTATTGCAGCTATGGAGCACTCACAAAAAAGGACCTAGTATGGCCACACTCTCGAAGACCCAACAAGTTGCTGAAAGAGTCAGATGCAGATATTTACACTAAACCAATGGACAGAATCAACTGACCTCTATTGTTGAATTAGAGAAGGCTAAAAGAAGCTGAGGAGAAGGGTGATCCTGTAGGAGGACCAGCAGTCTCAATTATTCTGGACACCTGAGATCTCTCAAACAATGGACCACCAAACAGGTAGCATACACCAGCTGATATGAGGCCCCAACACACATACAGTAGAGGTCTGCCAGGGTGGTGTTCATTCAGAGATGATGCACCTAAACCTCAAGAGACTGGAAGCCCCAGGGAGTTTAGAGGTCATGTGGGGTGGGGAGTGGGGACATCCACGTGGAGACAGGGGGATGTGGAGGAGGTATGGGATGTGGAAAAGTTGGAGGGTGGACAGGGGTGGGTTGGGCAATAAAATATGGACTATAAAAAAGTAAATTAGTTAATTAATAAAAAGGAAATTAAATAAGCAAATTAAAAACAAAAAGAATAAAAAACCAAAATATAAAAGCACAAAACTACATCCATACACACACACACACACATACACACATACACACACACACACACACACACACACACAGAGAGAGAGAGAGAGAGAGAGAGAGAGAGAGAGGGGAATCTTTAAAAACACGAAGTCAGATTTCACAATATATATGCAAAAATACCAATAAGACAAGGAATGTTCAAACAAATAAGACAAAAAGAATTTATAACACTATAATGAGTTTGAGCTGGCAGTCTATTCATGCTCTACATATCTACCTTTAAATGGGGTTCATATTCCCAATGAGACTCCATTGGAGACAACTAATTTTTCGTTACAAGTATATATCAGTTGAATGTAACTTCTGTGGTGGGAGCTCAAGTCTACTTTCCTCTCTCAGAGTTAGGACTATATCTGACTGAAATCTATATATGCCCTGTGCATGCTGCCTGTCTCTGTGAGTTCTATGAGCATCAGTACTGTAGTATCAGGAAGACATTGTTTTCTTGATGTCATCTCTCCCCTGTGAGTCTTAGAATATTTCTCCTTTCTTCCACATAGCTTCTTCTTGACCTGTCAGTGGAGGGGTTTGAAAAAAGGCATCCTATTTAGAACTAGGTGTTCTGAAGCTTCCCACTCTCAGAGCCTTCTCCAGTCGAGGTTTCTGTATTTGCTCTCAGCACTACAGGAAGAAGCTTCTGTAGTGACTTCTAAGAAAGAAATGAATCTATGGGTATAGCAGAATGTATTTAGAAGTAATTTTATTGTTATCTTCATTTAGTAGAACAATAATGATCTGATGTGAGTACAATCTAGTTTGAGATTCCTCTAATGTGCAGTTGTATGTTATTCTCATCATCCCTGACTCTCTCATGTCGTTTCTTTTCTTATTCAGATCCCAACATTCTCTCTCTCTGCTCCTCCTGGTTTGATTGTTGTCAAAGTTTGATTTGTTTCTTCAACATGTTATTTATTGCATCTTATTTGTATATACAATATTAGACACTCTAAGAATTAGATTCCCACAGCTCAGGACTGAGCTGAGTTAGTAAAAGCTTTGTTCAGGAGTATGAGGAACTAAGTTAATTCTCCATATACACATTTAAAAAGTTGGGTAAGTTGATGCTTACTTTGAATCCTAGTAGTAAAGAAGCAAAGGAAAGTATTTTCCTGGGACTTTCTATCTAGCCAGAGTTACCAGCTTGGTAAGTTTCAAGTATGTGAAAAACCCTTACACACTGTGTTTTAAAAAATGGTGGAGAGTGGACAAAGCTAGAGGAAAGATACCTGAGGTTGATCTCTGGATTACACTGCCCACCCTTGTGTGTGTGTGTGTGTAGTGTGTGTGTGTGTGCGTGTGTGCATGTGTGTATCTGTACACATGTGTATGTATACACAAAGTCTCTTCAAACACAAACATTCTTTCTCATGCACACAGAGTAATCTTCCAAGACATTAGAAGCCTAACCTAACTAAGTAAATATGGCACTTTTACTCCCAGTCAAGCACGAATATTTCTCTTGCTCTTGTGGTTTGTAAATCTCAAGTTTGTAATAGCCTCAGAGTCTTTATACAACCTACCTCAGGAGAAAAAAGGAAGTAATAAATACACTTTAGAAGGAGGAACATGAGGTTTACTCCACAGCCTAATGGACCTTGTACAGCCAAAATCCACCAGAAAATTTATACAGATTCCTAGAGCAATCCTTGCCATCTATCAGTTATGATCCACAGGCAGGTTAGTACCCTTATACTTCTGGCTTGCAGTCCTTTAAGCAAAATGAGCTTTATGTTCCTGCAGAGATTTAGGTGTTTCAGTCATAAGCTGGGGAAGGATGTTTTAAAATAGTTTGATTTAATACAATATAAATGGAGTATTGCCTATATAAGCCAGAGGATTTCATTCCTTCCAGAAGTAGGTTCTCTAAGCAGTAGGTCATAGCTGGAATATGAAAAACCAAAGGCACAATACAAAGAACTGTGTCTACACACATAAGTAATTTAGGGTTCCTGTGTAGTAGACAGTTTTTGTCCAGTCGTTGTTTTCAGGGAGTAATATCATTAGCAATTATTGTGTAATAATAATATAATTATATATTAGCAATTAGTTGTGTCACAACCATATTGTGGTAGTTTCAAACCTTTGTATTCCAACAATACAGGAGGAAATCATGGGGAGAGAAAGAACATCTACTTTATTCAGATGGGACTCACATCATTGTTCTCAAATCTTGTTCCTAAGCATTAGTTCCATATCCCATGAAAGAGCAACAACCTACTAAGTGATTTAGTATTAGTCGCACAGTTTCCTTCCAGCAGCAATCCACAACAACTGAAGCCCCATTTTTTTTGACTTTTTATTGATTCTTTGTGGGTTCCCACTATCACCTCAATCCTGCCCCTCTGCTCTGGCAACTTTCTCCCACAAAAATTTAAAAATAAAAATAATAAAACACTAAAACAAAACAGAAAAAAAACATCTTGTGGGAGCTTTAGTATGTCACAGTGTGACTCACAGTATACCATTTTGTCCACATATCTTTACTTGCAAATGTTCATTTCAATGAATCATTGTTCTGATTTGAGGCCTCTGGCTTCTGCTACACCATCAATACTGTATCCGCACTGGTACTCCTCTTGAATATCCTGCTTTCCCTGTGTATGGAGATCCTACAGCCTTGGCTCTGCAGGACAAGCCTTTTCATGTGCTCCAATAGTTTGTGTGAGCCAATTAAAACCCTGGATCTGGGCCTGGGTGGTAACTGTGCTGACCTGCCTCTTAGCTCCACTGCACCCACACCACCAGCATGAGTTCTCCGTTTCTGCCCAGGCTAGCTCACTCACTCAGTGAGGCTGTGGTCAAGAGGAAGGGTCAGCTCTGCTGCTCTCATGCAGCTTGGTCAAGGGGCTGCCTCCCCAGATCTACACAGCTCTTGGACATTTGCATGGGTTTTAGTGGTAATATGAGCCATGGAAACCAACACAGACCCCTGCTGCTACATAGCTCTCAGTAGCTCTATGGGCTGGGACTTCACCATGGCCTCAGGTGGCAGGACAGCCTACTCAAAGTAGGATATTCCTCTCTACCCTCTAGTCTCCAGTTCCACCTCTCTTCATAATGCTCAAGAAAGGCGGTTTCACTTCTCTTTCTCTGCCATAAATCTACCATATTCTTGCACATCATAGTAGTTCCCACTATAGGTGAGCCTTTTGCTGGTGGGCATCTGGGTGGCTTTTTTCCATCTGTACCACATGATCTGGTGGTGGTTTGGTCTCTGGTTATGTACAACCCACATTGCCGTGTTAAAGCTGACTTCCTAAAATGACTCATAAATACACCTATGCTTCCACTCTGATAAATTATCAGTGGTAACTTCCACATAGAACTTAACTAAAAATTTAGCTATGTATTGTTTCTTAACACCTATAAAGCAGCACTTAGAGGTCTGAGTCTGAGGATAGTTAGGAGTTCAAGGCCAGCCTGTGCTTTATAATGAGTTCTGGACTAGCCTGTGCTATACATTGAATTCTTTTCTCAAAAACGTGTATGCATACTGCTTGATACAGTTAGGACTTTTCTACTAAAGAAACTGAAATAGCTAAGCAAACACATTTTTTAAAGTTATGTGAAGAAACATTGCTATGAATACTTGTTCTAAACCTAGAAGCAGGATATTATACACATAGTTGAATTTCCATATGTGGAAACTGTAAAATTGCTATTTGTAAGTCATGTTCACTTGTATACCAGAAACTTGCCAGCAATGTACCCAAAATTCACTTGTAGCTGCAGTTTATAGCAATATCAGCATTCAAGACTTTAGGTATAAATAGCAAAGTAGAGCCACTGGCACCATAGCAGCTAGCATGCTTACTCATTCACACAGGAAAGATTATTTGCTCTTTGTAGAAAAATATATTAGGAGCTATCTTTAACATTAGATGAAAGAACTTTGTAAGGAGGCTTAAAAGTTAAAGCTAAAGGCATACGTTTATGTAAAAACTAAAGAAATATACTAAACAATATTGGGTTGTTTTCCAGATATTTATATACTTGAAATTATATTAACAAGAGACTATATGTTCAGAGACCAACTTCTCCTTCTAACCATAAACATTACCATACAATAACTATAAGCATAACAATAACAGTGAAGGGATCCAATATCTACCTAGAAAATTTTCTTGAAATGTGTGGAGGTGAATATGCAGTTCACCTTGACTGGATTCAGAATCACCTAGGAGATACACTTCTTGTTAAGTTTGTCAGAGTATTGACATCAAGTTTTAACTAAGAAGGAGAAGATACATACCCTAAAGATGGGCAGAACTGTGCTTTATAATTGAGGTTCTAAATGTTTAAAGTAGAAAAAGGAGGGAGCCTAATTAATATTACCCTTCAATATTTTACTCTCTGCTTCAATCTCATAGTTATTTTACACTAATACTTCAGCTGGTACACAGTTGATAAATAACTGACTTCAGCTGCAGCAGTAGAAGAATTTGAAACTGGCCATTCTCATTATTCCAATTGATTCAAAAGTCTAAATGCTGTTGAAATACACAAATATTGTGAAATCGAACCGATATTTAAGGTTTGAGGTGAAACTGCAACTTCAAGAATCACAAACAGTACATCCAAGAGAGAACAACGAGCAGTTTCTCTGAGACATCATTGCTGGCACTTAATCCACACTAGAAGTTTCATACCTTCCAGTTGGGTGAGCCACCATTAACACAATTCTAAAAACATTTTAACAGTTATTTATTTGTTTTGAATTTGTGTTGGGGTTGGGGAGGGAAGATAAGCTCACATATCACATGCCTGTAGAAAACAGGACAACTTTTTCCCCTATTGTTGCCTTCCCCCTTCAGCTCAGCCTTCAGACTCTGGCAGTCTCAGCTTGGAGGCTACCACCTGGGGAGCCAAGACAAAAGCTCTCTGCAGCCTGTCAGTTCTTCCTTGGAGCAGCTGCCTGGAAATTCACACTGAGATATGGACATGCCTAATGCCTGGAGACCTTACAAGTTACTGGGGACCTTGGCGCCTGACTTCTTCTGCAGTGTTTATGTTATGCCAATATCATGTAACCTAGAGATTCAGTTTCGGGTTTTTCATATTCATTCTGAATACCCTAAGTAAAGTACTAGCCTTGATTGGGGCTCCACTTGGCTTTGTCTTTTCTCTCGCATCTGGAACCCTACATTTTAGGTCCTTTGGTCCTTCTCCTGAGAGAAGCCAAGTTTGTGAAACTGCGGGACAGTTTCAGACACCCTATCACCACGTGGGTCCTTGGGAATCTAACTCTGGTTGGCAGCAAGCACCTGTAGTTACTGAACCACCTCACTAGTTCTCATCACACAATTTTAAAACATTAACCCAGTTGAGAGAAGAGTAATTCCCAACTCTAACCAATACCAGGCCATTTTTCCATGTTAAAAGGAAAAAAAAAAAAACCATAGTAAACAAGAAGTAAGGCTTTTAGGAAATGGAAATGGAATGAGAACAGCATAGCACAGGAAAAAGGAGAAGGAAGGAAGGTGAAAGAAAGTGAACAAAGCCTTTGCTACAGAAAGACTTCTCTGCTGGCGACAGCATTAACACAGAGCTACCTGAAGACAGAACTTAACTTACACAGAACTTTTCACATCACTAACAATGTCATCACCTGCTATATATCGGTTTAACAAAAGTAAATGACAAAATAAGAACTTTAAGGTTGGGTGTCTTTCCTAGAATAGCTAAAAATAGAATGCCAAAAGTCTAAAGGAATTTGAAGAGTCTGGTATTCATAATTACAAAATGATTAAACACAGCCCAATTTCTAAACATATTAAAGAGTCCTCATACTACACTACTTATATAGTTTCTTACTGGTTAGAGTAATATAATCAACTTCAATGCAAAATCACACAAACAAACAAACAAACAAATAGAAACATCAAATAATTTGAGACTTAAACTGAAATTTAAAGAACAATATAATCTGATGAGACAAAGACATCAGAAACAGAATCAAATATGACATTTTAAAAGGCTATGTGTTCATATGAGCAACCATTCCATTTTGTGTGGCAGACACTGTTTGGGTGTATACATTCTTTGCCTTTCATACCTAAAGTTTTGTCAATACCTTTTTCTAAATGATTTATGAACCATGGGAGGAGGGGTTGTAATATAGATGTCCTATTTAAGGTTAAAATCTCCCATTTACTATACCTTGGCCAGTTGTGAGTGTCTCAGTTAATCATTACCTACTCCAAAGAGAAGCTTCTCTGTTGAGGGCTAAAAAATGTACTGACCCATTATTATAATAATAAATCATTAGCAATCAGTTTAATACTATTCAATTACAGCAAAATTATTGTAATAAATTCCCCACTAAGCCCTATTATCTGTCTAATCACAGGTCTTTGAACTAATGGTTGTACCCAGTATGTGTTTTATCTTATGAAATGGGACTTACGTCTAATCATAAAGAGATTGGTTACTTCTATGATGTCCTTGCCACTATTGCATCTGTAGGCATATCTTGCCAGTCTAGTCATTGATGTACCTTGCAAGAGTCAAAGCTGGGTAAGACTGGTGATTGCATTTCTCCTTGTATAATATACATAGCATTTTCCACCATTAGGATCCTATTCAGTAGAGATGAAGATTCTAAGTGAGTACCAGTTTAACAATAAACAAATATATGTTGTCTTCATCAATAGATCCTACTTTTAAACTGTGGAGCACAAGCAGCCTCTGATATTTTGAGGTTCATAGGACTTTCCCCAGCTAATAAATACAAATAAGTAATCAATTTTTGGCTTTAAGCTCTTTTGTTACCCTATAGCTCCTAATAGGGATATTGTTGTCCCATTATAATAACCAGGATATGTCTCCACTAGAGAACTGCAAACTTACTACAGACTTAAAAAATTCAGTATAGCTGAAACACAAGCAGCTATTATGAATATTGTCAGTGACCTGGAACAGGTGATTAATGCTGCTAATGAAACCTATGAAAGCATAAACAGTGGAATGAAGAAGAAAAGTTCAAAAAATAAACATGAAAATAGAATAAATAAAGAAAACCCTGAGAGAAAACTAGAAATGAAAAATTTAAGAACTCAAACATGAAATTCAGATGCAAAAATCATCACGACAAAAACAAAAGAAGAAAAAGATAATCTCTGGCATTGAGACAAAATAGAACAAATGGAAAACCTTGGCCAAAGAAAATATTAATTCTAAAATATTCAAAGCAACATCTAAGAAATTTGGAACACTATGAAAAGACAAAACCTAAGATAAAGATGGATAGGGAGATGAAAAGATACCCAGGTCAAAGGCAAAGAAAACATTTTAAAAATTATTTAAGAAAATTTCCATAACCTAAATAAGGAGCTTCCTATAAGTTACAAGAAGAATACAGAATACCAAATAGACTGAGTCATAAAACAAAGTCCTCTATGGGACATAGTAGTCAAAGCATTCAAAGTACAGAATATTTCATAGAGTTGCAGACTAAATAAAAAAATATATATTAAAATCTGGGAAGGAAAAGGACCAAGTACTATATAAGAGCAGACATTTTATAATAAGACCTAAAAGTTCAGTGGAAACACCAAAAGCCAGAAGAAGGGTCTGGATATATGTTCAACAAACACTAAGAGACCATTTTAAGTTAGCAAATTATACCGAGCAAAACTTTCCATTATATATAGAAATTCTATTTTATTTCTAATATTTTTCTGTAAGCCTAAACTGCCATAAATATAATGATCTATTAAAGTAAACTAGAAATCTGAGAAAATTACTTCATAAAGAATATACAAGAAAAATCTACAATTAACATCATATCAAACAAAGCAGAGACAATCTTTTAGTATTCAAAATTTATGGAATTACTCCTAAAATGGAAGGAAAAAAGCACAGATATTTTGGTTCATTTACTATTAAATATGATAACTCCATGAATTAAGCAGGTAAATGGGTGCAACTAGAAAATATCATCTTGAGTGAGGTTTCCCAGACCCAAACAGACATACATGGTATAGGCTCACTAATAAGTGTATATTAGCCAAAAAAATACAGAATACCTAGGATATAATCACAGAACTTAAGAACTTTAACAAGCAGAAAGGTCAAAAGAGGATACTTCAGTTCCACTTATAAGGAGGAAGAAAATAACCACAGGAGGCAGACGAAGAGGTAGAGGGAGGGATTTTGGCAGGAGAGGGGAGGAGAAAGGAAACAAGATTGGATAAGGGATTGTGGGACAGGAGAGAAGCCAAGAGGATCAACAGAATGAATGGAAATAGTCAGCCTCAGAAGGAGGCATGTAGGAGGAGCCTCTAGAAAGTACCAGAGACCTGGGAGGTAAGAGACTCTCAAAACTCAATGGGTGTGATCTTAGATGAAGTGCCCAACACAGGTGAGAGGGAACTTGAAGAGTCCACCTCCAGTAGATAAACAGGGCCTCAAGAAGAGGGATGGTGTTACCAACCCACAGTCAAATTTCTTACCTAAAAGTGTTCCTGTCTAGAACTGAAGGGACAACAATTGAGAAGAGACTGAATAGGTCCAGTGATAGGCCCAACTGGGGAATCTATCTCATGGGTAGACACTAAGATCTGATACTATTTCTGACCCTATGGTGTGCCTAATATGACTGTCCTTTGAGTGAACCAATCAGAAGCTGACTGAGACATACGTAGAACTTACACTCAACTATTGGACTGAAGTTGGGGACCTCTATTCTTGAATTAAACAAACAAAGACTAAACAAAGACTTCTCAATTGAGGAACACCAAATGGCTGAGAAGCTCCTAAAGAAATGTTCGACATCCTTAGTCATCAGGGAAATGCAAATCAAAA